>NW_026779365.1:0-113527 GCF_030144855.1 Hypanus sabinus | reverse complement strand
CAATACAGTATAACAACTGTTTACATTGTATTAGGTATTAGAAGTAATCTAGAGATGATTTAAAGTATATGGGAGGGTGTGTGTAGGTTACATGCAAATACTACGTCATTTTATATCAGGGACTTGACCGTCCACGTTTTTTATGCATCCGCAGGGGCTCCCAGAACCGATCCCCCGCGGATAAGGAGGGCTGACTGTATTTCCCTCCCGCCGTCACGTCCAATGCTTCAACTCGACACCCTCCACTTCTCCCTCACTCCCGCCATTCCCCTCGGTCCCATTTCCAGCCTCGTCCGAAACTCCCCCACTTTGCCCATCCCCTCTCTGCCTCCCTCCCCATCCACTCCCACCCGTCCCCCTCTCACTCCCTCCACCTGTCTCCCCTCCGCACTCCCACACCTCCCTCAACCATATCCCTCCCACCCCTCTCCCCTCCCTGCCCTTCTCACCCCCACCACCTCTCTCTGTCCCCTTCCCTCCCCATCTACCCCAACCCCCTTCCAACCCACCTCTCCCCCTCCCCTCCAGCTCTCTGCACCCACCTCTCCAGCCCCCACCTCCCCCTCTCCCCTCCTCTCTCTCTACCCCTCACCACCCCCTCACCTCCACCTGTCTCCTCACCACTCTCATCCTCTCTGTATCTCCCCTCTCCCTCTTTGCTCTACCCTCCCCACCTCCACTTCTCTCAATCTCCCTCCCACTCCCCCTCCCTACCTCTCTCCTTCGCTACCCCTCTATAGCTCTCCCCTCACCAAAAACCCTTCTCCCTCCCCTCCACCCTCCCCACCTCCCTCTAGCCCCCTCAGCATTCACCTCATTTCCTCCCTCTCACTCCTCCTCACTTCCCCCACCATCTCCTTCCCCATTCTCTCCCCCTCTACCGCTTCATCTCTCTCCCCACCCCTTTCCCACAGCCTCTCTCTCTCCATCCCTTCCCACCTCTCTCCCCTCCACCTCCCTCCCGTCTCACTCTCTCCCCTTCCCTAACCTCTCCCTACCCCCTTCTTTCCTACAACTTCCCACCCTGCTCTGCCCCTTCCCACCCCACTCTACTTCTCACTTCCTTCTCCCCATTTTCTCTACCCCTCCCTACCTATCCCTCCCCTCTCCAGTCCTCCACCCCCTCTCTCCATCAACCTCTGTCTTCCCCTTCACCTCCCTCTCCCCACCACTCTCAGCCCCTTCCCTGTCACCCCACATCTCTCCCCCCACCATACTCTTTCTCTACCCCTCACTCCCCCATACCTATCCCTCTAGCTCCATCTCCCCACCCCTCTCTTCCACCCTCCACCTACCTCTCCGCCATCCCTCTCCCCATCCCCATTTCTCTCAGTCTCCATCCACCCATCTCTCTCCCTCCTGCCTACTCCACCTCTCTAGTCCTCTCCACCTCCCACCCCACCTCTCTCCCTGCCCCCACCCCTCTCCTTCCCTTTCTCTCCCTACCGCTCCCTCTCTCTGTCCCCCTTCCACCCTTACCCCCCACCCCTCACCTTTCCTTTCTCTCCAACCTTCCTCTCCTTCTGTCCCTCTGCACCCCTCTCCCCTCCTACCCCTCCCTCACTCCTTGGCCCTCTCTCCGTTCTCCTCTCACTCTCCCCTTCCCCTCCCCACCTCCTCCCTCCCTCTCTCGCCCCTCCCCTCCCTCTCTCCTCCCCTCCCCCTCTCCCTCCGTCTCCCCCCCCCACATCTCTCCCCACTTCACCGCTCTACACCTCTAACACCCTCTCAACCGCTCTCCCTCTCGCCCACTTCGCCGTTTTCCCCTCCGTTTCCCCCCGTCCCTCAATTTTCTTACATTTTTCCTCTCCTCCAGCACCGGAAGTTCCCGTCGCCTCTACCGGATGTCGTCTCGGGTGCCACTGCACCCCCCCTCCGCCTGCCCCGGACAGCCAATGGCGTCTTCATGCCCGACCTCACTGCGTCTGACGTCGACGCTGCCGGAAGCGTCCCCCGTCGGACCTCACTGCGTCTGACGTCACCGAAACCGCAGGTCGCGGGGCGACTTTCCTCTCCCATGACGACAGCCGCCATTTCTCAGAACCGGCGTCGCAATTTGGTTTCATATCACCGTCAGTGTCTCCGTTCAGCTCGTCCACGGCTATTTTCCGCCTTTTCAAACCCTCCTTTACCATTCTCATTCTTTTTCTACCGTTGTTTCCCCCCCCCGCGTCATTCTGGTAGGATTTGGATTACAACCGCCGTCAGCGCGACTCCCACCCAGGCGCAGTGACGTCAGACGCACGACCCCGCCCCCTCCTCAATCCCGACCCCTCCCCCTCAGCCCCCAGACCCCGCCCCTCAATCCCCAGACCCCTCCCCCACCTCAATCCCCAGACCCCTCCCCTCCTCAATCCCCAGACCCCTCCCCCTCTATCCCCTAGACCCCTCCCCTCCTCAATCCCCTAGACCCCTCCCCTCCTCTATCCCCTAGACCCCTCCCCTCCTCAATCCCCTAGACCCCTCCCCTCCTCTATCCCCTAGACCCCTCCCCTCCTCAATCCCCTAGACCCCTCCCCTCCTCAATCCCCAGACCCCTCCCCCACCTCAATCCCCTAGACTCCTCAATCCCCAGACCCCTCCCCCTCCCCTCAATCCCGACCCCTCCCCCTCAACCCCCAGACCCCGCCCCTCAATCCCCAGACCCCTCCCCCACCTCAATCCCCTAGACCCCTCCCCTCCTCAATCCCCAGACCCCTCCCCCTCCCCTCAATCCCGACCCCTCCCCCTCAATCCCGACCCCTCCCCCTCAGCCCCCAGACCCCGCCCCTCAATCCCCAGACCCCTCCCCGCCCCTCAATCCCCAGACCCCTCCCCCACCTCAATCCCCTAGACCCCTCCCCTCCTCAATCCCCAGACCCCTCCCCCTCAATCCCCAGACCCCTCCCCCACCTCAATCCCCTAGACCCCTCCCCTCCTCAATCCCCAGACCCCTCCCCCTCCCCTCAATCCCCAGACCCCTCCCCCACCTCAATCCCCTAGACCCCTCCCCTCCTCAATCCCCAGACCCCTCCCCCTCCCCTCAATCCCAAGACCCCTCCCCCACCTCTATCCCCTAGACCCCTCCCCTCCTCAATCCCCAGACCCCGCCCCTCAATCCCCAGACCCCTCCCCCACCTCAATCCCCTAGACCCCTCCCCTCCTCAATCCCCAGACCCCTCCCCCTCCCCTCAATCCCAAGACCCCTCCCCCACCTCTATCCCCTAGACCCCTCCTCAATCCCCAGACCCCGCCCCTCAATCCCCAGACCCCTCCCCCACCTCAATCCCCTAGACCCCTCCCCTCCTCAATCCCCAGACCCCTCCCCCTCCCCCTCCCCTCAATCCCGACCCCTCCCCCTCAGCCCCCAGACCCCGCCCCTCAATCCCCAGACCCCTCCCCCACCTCAATCCCCTAGACCCCTCCCCTCCTCAATCCCGACCCCTCCCCCTCAATTCCGACCCCTCCCCCTCAGCCCCCAGACCCCGCCCCTCAATCCCCAGACCCCTCCCCCGCCCCTCAATCCCCAGACCCCTCCCCCACCTCAATCCCCTAGACCCCTGCCCTCCTCAATCCCCAGACCCCTCCCCCTCCCCTCAATCCCCAGACCCCTCCCCCACCTCAATCCCCTAGACCCCTCCCCTCCTCAATCCCCAGACCCCTCCCCCTCCCCTCCTCAATCCCCAGACCCCGCCCCTCCTCAATCCCGACCCCTCCCCTCCTCAATCTCCAGACCCCGCCCCCTCCTCAATCCCGACCCCTCCCCCTCCCCTCCTAAATCACCAGACCCCGCCCCCTCCCCTCCTCAATCCCTCCCCCTCCCCCTCCTCAATCCCCAGACCCCGCCCCCTCCCCTCCCCTCCTCAATCCCCAGACCCCGCCCCTCAATCCCCAGACCCCGCCCCTCCTCAATCCAGACCCCTCCCCCTCAGCCCCTCCTCAATCCCGACCCCTCCCCCTCAGCCCCTCCTCAATCCCCAGACCCCGCCCCCTCCTCAATTCCCAGACCCAGCCCCCTCCTCAATCCCCAGACCCAGCCCCCTAGACCCCTCCCCTCCTCAATCCCCCAGACCCCGCCCCCTCTGCCCCTGGACTCCTCCTCAATCCCCCAGACCCCACCCCCTCTGCCCCTGGACTCCTCCTCAATCCCCAGACCCTGCCCCCTCCTCAACCCCCCCCAGACCCCGCCCTCTCATCAACACCCCAGGTTCCGCATGCTCCTCGATCATCCTGACCCCACCCCTCCCCTTCTCAATCCTCCAGACCCTGCCTCATTGCCCAGACCTCGCACCCCTCCTTAATTCCCCCAGACACCTCCCCATCCAGTCTCCGCCCCTCATCTATTAAATCTGCTCCTCACTCTCAGACCCAGGCTCTGCCCTTCATCCCCAAAGCCTAGAACCCACCCCCGACTCATCCTGAGACCCTCTCACCTCATCTTCCTCGGACCTTCCAAGACCCACTCCAGGGACAGACAGACAGACACAGCTCGGTCTCCGTAGCCCAAACTTTATTGACAGTATCCTTGACAGGTTCCCAGTACCGGGATGGGTCAAAAGTGGAGGGGGGTGGGGTGTTGAAAGGCCTAAATCTTTGGAGTGAGGCAGAGGCAGAGGCATTTGGGGAGGGGATTGGAGGGAGTTGCAGGAGTTTGAGGCTTGGAGGGAGTTAGAGGCAGGGAATTGGGTAGAGAGTTGGAAGTGATTCACCCCACTATTCAAAGAGTGTGTCCCACCCTTGTACACGGAGGTCCCCCTGTCCCTCGACACTCCCCACCGTTCACGGTGTGTGTCCTATCCCCCGTACACCGAGGTCCCCCTGTCCCTCGACACTCCCACCGTTCACGGTGTGTGTCCGACCCTCGTACACCAAGGTCCCCCTGTCCCTCGACACTCCCCACCGTTCACGGTGTGTGTCCTACCCCCGTACACCAAGGTCCCCCTGTCCCTCGACACTCCCCACCGTTCACGGTGTGTGTCCGACCCTCGCACACCGAGGTCCCCCTGTCCCTCGACACTCCCCACCGTTCACGGTGTGTGTCCGACCCCCGTACACTGAGGTACCCCTGTCCCTCGACACTCCCCACCGTTCACGGTGTGTGTCCTACCCTCGTACACCGAGGTCCCCCTGTCCCTCGACACTCCCCACCGTTCACGGTGCGTGTCCTACCCTCGTACACCGAGGTCCCCCTGTCCCTCGACACTCCCCACCGTTCACGGTGTGTGTCCTACCCCCGTACACTGAGGTCCCTCTGTCCCTCCACACTCCCCACCGTTCAGCGCATTGAACATAGAATGCAGCACATGAAGTTGTGCCCACTAATTAAATTAACAGTTAAAGACCTAACGAAACTAGTCCCGCCTTCCAGTCCATCCAGCGAACCAGAGGAAATGCCCCACGTCCGTCCGAGCTCGAATCCAGGCAGCGTCTCGGTGCAAAGCTCCTCTCCGAGTCTCCCACCCCCTTCCGTGCAACGGTGTGACCGGAACCTCTCGAACACTCCAGACGGGGTCCGAGCAGATCTCTCGAACCCGGCACCTCGTCCGACAGAGACACAGCGCCCTCTCGGCCGCATTCAGGGAGCAGCGGACCGGGTCCGTCCAAGCCCCCTCTGCCCGTCGCCCTGAGGGTGACGACACCGGGAGCTGAAGGGCGTTGAGCGGAGGGGGAGGGAACGGGAAGGGATGGCTGTCCAGAGTGGAGGGTAGAAGGGAAGAGTGTGAGGCCAGGCTTCCCCTCACTCCCTCGCCTCCCGCACAGGCCCCTCCGTTCCCTTTAATCTTCCGTTGTCTGTAACAGGCAGAGAGCAGAGTAAATACGGGGGAGAGGCGGGAGAGTTAGAAAGGGGTGGGGGGGGGGGGAGAGACTGATTTTACAGGACAGAATTATTTTACAGGGAATAAACATCTCACCTTGACTGGTCCTGGGACGCTGGGACGCATTTCTGAGGAGTGAAACGGGGCAAAGGAAAGAGTTAATTTCAAAGTTTCAAATCCCTTCACACCCTCCGTAACAAGGGTAATGAGATACAGTTGGCCCTCCTTATCCACAAGGGGATCGGTTCCGGGACCCCCCCCCACCCACCCCGCTGCGGATACCAAAATTCGCGGGTGCTCAAGTCCCTTATGCAACCCGTTTCGGTGCGGTGGACATCAGGACCCGCCGGAACCCCGGACCTTATTTAACCCGTCTCGGTGCGGTGGACATTAGGACCCGGCGGAACCCCGGACCTTATTTAACCCGTCTCGGAGTGGTGGACATCAGGACCCGGCGGAACCCCGGACCTTATTTAACCCGTCTCGGTGCGGTGGACATCAGGACCCGGCGGAACCCCGGACCTTATTCAACCCGTCTCGGTGCGGTGGACATCAGGACCCGGCGGAACCCCGGACCTTATTCAACCCGTCTCGGTGCGGTGGACATCAGGACCCGGCGGAACCCCGGACCTTATTTAACCCGTCTCGGTGCGGTGGACATCAGGACCCGGCGGAACCCCGGACCTTATTCAACCCGTCTCGGTGCGGTGGACATTAGGACCCGGCGGAACCCTGGACCTTATTTAACCCGTCTCGGTGCGGTGGACCTCAGGACCTGGTGGAACCCCGGACCTTATTTAACCCGTCTCGGTGCGGTGGACATTGGGACCCGACGGAACCCCGGACCTTATTTAACCCGTCTCGGTGCGGTGGACGTTAGGACCCGGCGGAATCCCGGACCTTATTTAACCCGTCACGGTGCGGTGGACATTGGGACCCGACGGAACCCCGGACCTTATTTAACCCGTCTCGGTGCGGTGGACATTGGGACCCGACGGAACCCCGGACCGTATTCAACCCGTCTCGGTGCGGTGGACATTGGGACCCGGCGGAATCCCGGACCTTATTTAACCCGTCTCGGTGCGGTGGACATTAGGACCTGGCGGAACCCCGGACCTTATTTAACCCGTCTCGGTGCGGTGGACCTCAGGACCCGGTGGAACCCCGGACCTTATTTAACCTGTCTCGGTGCGGTGGACATCGGGACCCGACGGAACCCCGGACCTTATGTAACCCGTCTCGGTGCGGTGGTCATCCGGACCCGGCGGAACCCCGGACCTTATTCAACCCGTCTCGGTGCGGTGGACATTGGGACCCGGCGGAACCCCGGACCTTATTCAACCCGTCTCGGTGCGGTGGACATCAGGACCCGGCGGAACCCCGGACCTTATTTAACCCGTCTCGGTGCGGTGGACATCAGGACCCGGCGGAATCCCGGACCTTATTTAACCCGTCTCGGTGCGGTGGACATTAGGACCCGGCGGAACCCCGGACCTTGTTTAACCCGTCACGGTGCGGTGGACATTAGGACCCGGCGGAGCCCCTGACCTTATTTAAAGGAAAAAGTGAGAAAGGCTCTGCCCCGATGAAAGCTACAATTATTACTGAGCAACGCAGTGGTTTAATTATTGGGTTTTGGGGTTTTGACCCTCACTTCAACCCGGCACTCGGGAGCGGTCTGTCCCGAGAACTTCCGTTCCCAAGCCCGGCGCTGAAACATACGTTATTAAGTGTTTTAAATGCATAGAAAGGTAAAATATATACTATATAAACGTTTGACTAACTGACGCTAAATAATACCAGATGTACCTGTTCCGACTTAGTTAGTAAGAGAACTTCCGATTTTTTTCGATCCCGATCCACGATAACCCACGCACACCCTCCCGTATACTTTAAATCATCCCTAGATTACTTATAATACCTAATACAATGTAAAATGGTTGTTGTGCTGCATTGTTCAGGGAATAATGACAAGAAAAAAAGTCTGTACATGCTCGAACAACAAGTGCTGGAAGAGCACATCCGGGTTTTCGCGATCCGCGGTCGGTTGTATCCGCGCGTGCGGAATCCGCGGATAAGGAGGGCCGACCGTACTCCCTCTGTGACAGTGATGCGAGTGGGACTCCCCCTGTACCAGGAGTGTTTCGAACCAGAGGTGTATCTCACCAGACGGGGTCCTGTTGCCTCTGCGCAGGTACATCCCAGCCACCAGCAGTAACGCGGACAGCAACACCCCCTGGTAAATGATTCGCAGGTAACCCGCCGTCTCGTCTGCAAGGGAAACGATTGAGATGTAAGTCTGCCCAGCTCAGCTCCTCAGGGAGTGTTAACGCATCGGTGCCGTGACGGAGAGGCGACGTGACAGCCTGCACTAATCAAACCTCTGCAAATCCAAGTCCGGTTCCCTATCACCGGCCTGCGTCGTGGGAGCGCGCCACAGTCCACACGCGTGAAAACTAATAATTTCAATTGAAAGGTTATGGATACGTACTTAAATCATGTTTCTCATGGGGGGGGCGCGGGAGAAGGGGAGGTGGTGTTCGTGGTTCCGTTCAGAAATCGGACAGCAGAGGGGAAGAAGCTGTTCCTGAATCGCTGAGTGTGTGTCTTCAGGCTCCTGTACCTCCTCCCTGATGGCAGAGGGGAAGAGGCTGTTCCTGAATCTCTGAGTGTGTGTCTTCAGGCTCCCGTACCTCCTCCCTGATGGTGGCATTGAGAAGAGGGCGTGTCCCCACTGATGGGGGTCATCAGGAGTCACCCATCTGTCCCGTCGATCTCGCCCCACCACTCGATAAGGTCACGGCTGATCTGGCCATGGACTCATCTCCACTGACCTCCCTTTTCCCCTTAACCCTTAATTCCCCTCCTATGCAAAGTTCTACACAACCTGGTCTAAAATATATTCACCGAGGCAGCCCCCACTGCTTCACGGGGCAGAGAATTCCACAGGGTCACCCCCCCTGCGAAAAGCAGTCCCTCCTCATCTCCATCCCAGATCCTCTCCCCCGAATCTTGAGGCTCTGTCCCCTAGTCTCACCTACCAGAGGGATCGACTTTCCTGCCTCGATCTTACCTGATCGATCGATCTGATAATTTTATACGTTTCTAGAAGATCTCCTCTCATCCTTCCGAATTCCAACCAGTACAGTCCCAGGCAACTCGATGTCTCCTCATAGTTTAACCCCACTCCCCCCCCCCCATATCTGGCATCAACCCTCACATAAACAATTCTCCCTCCTGCCATCTGTCAAAAGATACTGACGCATTCGGGCTCTCATGATCAGACTGTGTAACAGTTTCATCCCCTAAGCCATCAGACCCCTCAATTCCCAGAGCCTGGACTGACTGACAGAGAGGGAGAGAGAGGCAGAGAGAGGGAGAGAGAGAGACACCACACAAAGCAATTTTTTGCTCATTTCTTTCTCAATTCCTGCTCAACTTTGTTTACATTTAAATTTACATCACTAATATTGTAATTTGTCCTTTACTGTGCCTTTTGTCTTGTTTATTATTATACTGTCTTGCACTGTTTTGTGCACTGAATGTAGACCCAAGTAGGGCTGGTCTAATGTAGTTTTGTGTCGTTTCAGGTATTCTAGTGTGGTTTTGTGTCATTTCACGCAGTCTAGTGTGGTTTTGTGTCGTTTCGGGTAGTCTCGTGTAGTTTTGTGTTGTTTCCGGTAGACTAGTTTTGTGTCGTTTCAGGTAGTCTGGTGTAGTTTTGTGTCGTTTCAGGTAGTCTGGTGTAGTTTTGTGTTGTTTCGGGTAGTCTGGTGTAGTTTTGTATCGTTTCGGGTAGTCTGGTGTAGTTTTGTGTCGTTTCAGGTAGTCTGGTGTAGTTTTGTGTCGTTTCGGGTAGTCTAGTGTAGTTTTGTGTCGTTTCATGTAGTCTGGTGTAGTTTTGTGTCGTTTCCGGTAGACTAGTTTTGTGTTGTTTCAGGTAGTCTGGTGTAGTTTTGTGTCGTTTCATGTAGTCTGGTGTAGTTTTGTGTCGTTTCAGGTAGTCTAGTGTAGTTTTGTGTCGTTTCAGGTAGTCTGGTGTAGTTTTGTGTCGTTTCGGGTAGTCTAGTGTAGTTTTGTGTCGTTTCGGGTAGTCTGGTGTAGTTTTGTGTCGTTTCAGGTAGTCTGGTGTAGTTTTGTGTCGTTTCGGGTAGTCTGGTGTAGTTTTGTGTCGTTTCGGGTAGTCTGGTGTAGTTTTGTGTCGTTTCAGGTAGTCTGGCGTAGTTTTGTGTCGTCTCATGTAGTCTGGTGTAGTTTTGTGTCGTTTCAGGTAGTCTGGTGTAGTTTTGTGTCATTTCGGGTAGTCTGGTGTAGTTTTGTGTCGTTTCCGGTAGTCTGGTGTAGTTTTGTGTCGTTTCAGGTAGTCTGGTGTAGTTTTGTGTCATTTCGGGTAGTCTGGTGTAGTTTTGTGTCGTTTCGGGTAGTCTGGTGTAGTTTTGTGTCGTTTCGGGTAGTCTGGTGTAGTTTTGTGTCGTTTCAGGTAGTCTGGTGTAGTTTTGTGTCGTTTCAGGTAGTCTAGTGTAGATTTGTGTCGTTTCAGGTAGTCTGGTGTAGTTTTGTGTCGTTTCGGGTAGTCTAGTGTAGTTTTGTGTCGTTTCGGGTAGTCTGGTGTAGTTTTGTGTCGTTTCAGGTAGTCTGGTGTAGTTTTGTGTCGTTTCGGGTAGTCTGGTGTAGTTTTGTGTCGTTTCGGGTAGTCTGGAGTAGTTTTGTGTCGTTTCCGGTAGTCTGGTGTAGTTTTGTGTCGTTTCAGGTAGTCTGGTGTAGTTTTGTGTCATTTCGGGTAGTCTGGTGTAGTTTTGTGTCGTTTCGGGTAGTCTGGTGTAGTTTTGTGTCGTTTCGGGTAGTCTGGTGTAGTTTTGTGTCGTTTCGGGTAGTCTGGTGTAGTTTTGTGTCATTTCAGGTAGTCTGGTGTAGTTTTGTGTCGTTTCGGGTAGTCTGGTGTAGTTTTGTGTCGTTTCAGGTAGACTGGTGTAGTTTGGTGTCGTTTCGTGTAGTTTTGTGTCGTTTCATGTAGTCTGGTGTAGTTTTGTGTCGTTTCGGGTAGTCTGGTGTAGTTTTGTGTCGTTTCGGGTAGTCTGGTGTAGTTTTGTGTCGTTTCGGGTAGTCTGGTGTAGTTTTGTGTCGTTTCGGGTAGTCTGGTGTAGTTTTGTGTCATTTCGGGTAGTCTGGTGTAGTTTTGTGTCGTTTCGGGTAGTCTGGTGTAGTTTTGTGTCGTTTCGGGTAGTCTGGTGTAGTTTTGTGTCGTTTCGGGTAGTCTGGTGTAGTTTTGTGTCGTTTCGGGTAGTCTGGTGTAGTTTTGTGTCGTTTCAGGTAGACTGGTGTAGTTTTGTGTCGTTTCATGTAGTCTGGTGAAGTTTTGTGTCGTTTCGGGTAGTCTGGTGTAGTTTTGTGTCGTTTCGGGTAGTCTGGTGTAGTTTTATGTCGTTTCGGGTAGTCTGGTGTAGTTTTGTGTCGTTTCGGGTAGTCTGGTGTAGTTTTGTGTCGTTTCGGGTAGTCTGGTGTAGTTTTGTGTCGTTTCGGGTAGTCTGGTGTAGTTTTGTGTCGTTTCATGTAGTCTGGTGTAGTTTTGTGTCGTTTCGGGTAGTCTGGTGTAGTTTTGTGTCGTTTCAGGTAGTCTGGTGTAGTTTTGTGTCGTTTCGGGTAGTCTGGTGTAGTTTTGTGTCGTTTCAGGTAGACTGGTGTAGTTTTGTGTCGTTTCATGTAGTCTGGTGTAGTTTTGTGTCGTTTCGGGTAGTCTGGTGAAGTTTTGTGTCGTTTCGGGTAGTCTGGTGTAGTTTTGTGTCGTTTCGGGTAGTCTGGTGTAGTTTTATGTCGTTTCGGGTAGTCTGGTGTAGTTTTGTGTCGTTTCGGGTAGTCTGGTGTAGTTTTGTGTCGTTTCGGGTAGTCTGGTGTAGTTTTGTGTCGTTTCGGGTAGTCTGGTGTAGTTTTGTGTCGTTTCATGTAGTCTGGTGTTGTTTTGTGTCGTTTCCGGTTGTCTGGCGTAGTTTTGTGTCGTTTCGGGTAGTCTGGTGTAGTTTTGTGTCGTTTCAGGTAGTCTGGGGTAGTTTTGTGTCGTTTCGGGTAGTCTGGTGTAGTTTTGTGTCGTTTCGGGTAGTCTGGTGTAGTTTTGTGTCGTTTCGGGTAGTCTGGTGTAGTTTTGTGTCGTTTCGGGTAGTCTGGTGTAGTTTTGTGTCGTTTCGGGTAGTCTGGTGTAGTTTTGTGTCGTTTCGGGTAGTCTGGTGTAGTTTTGTGTCGTTTCGGGTAGTCTGGTGTAGTTTTGTGTCGTTTCGGGTAGTCTGGTGTAGTTTTGTGTCGTTTCGGGTAGTCTGGTGTAGTTTTGTGTCGTTTCGGGTAGTCTGGTGTAGTTTTGTGTCGTTTCGGGTAGTCTGGTGTAGTTTTGTGTCGTTTCGGGTAGTCTGGTGTAGTTTTGTGTCGTTTCGGGTAGTCTGGTGTAGTTTTGTGTCGTTTCGGGTAGTCTGGTGTAGTTTTGTGTCGTTTCGGGTAGTCTGGTGTAGTTTTGTTTCGTTTCGGGTCGTCTGGTGTAGTTTTGTGTCGTTTCGGGTAGTCTGGTGTAGTTTTGTGTCGTTTCATGTAGTCTGGTGTAGTTTTGTGTCGTTTCATGTAGTCTGGTGTAGTTTTATGTCGTTTCAGGTAGTCTGGTGTAGTTTTCTGTCGGGTCCCGGTAGTCTGGTGTAGTTTTGTGTCATTTCGGGTCGTCTGGTGTAGTTTTCTGTCGGGTCCCGGTAGTCTGGTGTAGTTTTGTGTCGTTTCGGGTAGTCTGGTGTAGTTTTGTGTCGTTTCGGGTAGTCTGGTGTAGTTTTGTGTCGTTTCGGGTAGTCTGGTGTAGTTTTGTGTCGTTTCGGGTAGTCTGGTGTAGTTTTGTGTCGTTTCAGGTAGTCTGGTGTAGTTTTGTGTCGTTTCATGTAGTCTGGTGTAGTTTTGTGTCGTTTCGGGTAGTCTGGTGTAGTTTTGTGTCGTTTCGGGTAGTCTGGTGTAGTTTTGTGTCGTTCCGGGTAGTCTGGTGTAGTTTTGTGTCGTTCCGGGTAGTCTGGTGTAGTTTTGTGTCGTTTCGGGTAGTCTGGTGTAGTTTTGTGTCATTCTACCTTGTCTGGTGTAGTTTTATTTCAGTTTTTGCACTTTTTTAATTAAGCTGTTTAATACACGCACCTACGCTAATCTACAATTGCTTTCTCGATTGTCATTGCATAGAGACATTTCATGACACAGGACACAGAACTGAGATAGCTGCAGCATATCACAGGCCCTTCAGCCCACGATGTTGTGCCGACCTACAGCCGAGAATCTCTCTCCCGATTTGGCCCTCTATCGTTCTGAGCTCCGTGCACCATCCAAAAGTCTCTGAAAAGACCCTATCGTATCCGCCTCCACCACCGTTCCCGGCAGCCCATTCCACTCACTCGCCACTCTCTGAGTAAAAAACTCACCCCCGACATCTCCTCTGTACCTACTCCCCAGCACCTTAAACCCGTGTCCTCTTGTGGCAACCATTTCAGCCCCGGGGAAAAAGCCTCTGACTATCCACACGATCAATGCCTCTCATCATCTTGTACACCTCTATCAGGTCACCTCTCGTCCTCCGTCGCTCCGAGGAGAAAAGGCCGAGTTCACTCAACCTATTCTCATAAGGCATGCTCCCCAATCCAGGCAACATCCTTGTAAATCTCCTCTGCACCCTTTCTATGGCTTCCACGTCCTTCCTGTAGTGAGGCGACCGGAACTGAGCACAGTACTCCACGTGGGGTCTGACCAGGGTCCTATATAGCTGCAACGTTACCTCTCGGCCCTTAAACTCAATCCTACGATTGATGAAGGCCAATACACCGTACGCCTTCTTAACCACAGAGTCAACCTGCGCAGCTGCTTTGAGCGTCCCCTGGACTCGGAGCCCAAGATCCCTCTGATCCTCCACACTGCCAAGAGTCTTACCATTAATTCTAATTACACTGCAGATGCTGTGGTCGAATCAACACGTACAAACAAGCTGGATGAACTCAGCAGGTCGGGCAGCATTCGTGGAAATGAGCTGTCAACGTTTCGGGCCGAGACCCTTCGTCAGGACTGAAGAAGGAGGGGGGCATCGAATTCTCCAACTTCCGGTAATTCCCTCCCTCCCCCTTCCCCCATCCCACCTTCACTCTGCCTCCTCCTCCAGCTGCCTATCACCTCTCTCATGATTCTGCCTTCTTCTACTACCCATAGTGCTTTCCCCTTACATTCCTTCTTCACCTCTGGCCTATCCCCTCCCTGCTTCCCTCCCCCGCCCCTTGATCTTTCCTCTGATTGGCTTTTCTTCCCCCCCCCAACTTTTTTATAGGGCCCCTGCCCCCGCCCTCTTCAAACGGATGCTTCCCGGCCTACTATCTTCTGTCCGTGGGGGAATAGGCGTCTTATAAAAAAGAACCCTGCCCAGGCTTGCGCCCTGGAAATTTTCCAAAGCACAAATCCATGGTCTATGAGACGAACGGAGGTCTGGGTGAAAAACTTACCCCTCAAACCCCCCCCCCCCCCGCCTCACCTTCAATGGCGTTAGACATTTCAACTCTGTCCACTCAATCTGTGCCTCTGACAATCCTGCAAACCTCTCTCAGATCTCCCCTCGGCCTCTGTCGCTCCGGAGAAAACAGCCCGAGTTTACCCAGCCTCTCGCTGACCCTCTTCTGCCCCCTCTCCAAAGCCCCAACATCCTTCCTGCCATGGGGCAACCGGAATCGGACGCGATCCTCCAGACGGGGCCCAGGCAGAGTTTTAGCAAGTTGCAACTGACTTGTGAACTCAGTGCCTCGACTGACAAACCCCCTTTCTTCCGGAAACAGACGCCCACCTCCCCCCCCAGTCGGAGAGGGGATTAACCCCCTCTCTCCCTGAAACTGGCACCCACCCCAGCCCCCATTGGAGAGGGGATTAACCCTCTCTCACTCTCAGAATACACTGGGATTCAGAAGGATGAGAGGGGATCTGATTGAAACATATAAGATTATTAAGGGATTGGACACACTGGAGGCAGGAAACATGTTCCTGATGTTGGGGGGAGTCCAGAACCAGAGGCCACAGTTTAAGAATAGGGGGGGGGCCATTTAGAACGGAGTTGAGGAAAAACTTATTCACCCAGAGACTGGTGGATATGTGGAATGCTCTGCCCCAGAAGGCAGTGGAGGCCAATTCTCTGGATGCTTTCGAGAGAGAGTTAGATAGAGCTCTGAAAGATAGCGGAGTCAAGGGATATGGGGAGAGGGCAGGAACGGGGTACTGATTGTGGGTGATCAGCCATGATCACAGTGAATGGCGGTGCTGGCTCAAAGGGCCGAGTGGCCTACTCCTGCACCTGTTGTCTATTGTCTATTAAAACAGGCACCCACCCGTCTGTTGGAGAGGGAATTAACCCTCTCTCTCCCGGAAACAGGCACCCAACCCCTCTCTGCCTGAAACAGCCCCATCAGGGAAGGGATTAACCATGTATCTCCCAGACAGACGTCCGCTCCCCATCAGGGAAGGGATTAACCCTGTATCTCCCAGACAGATGTCCGCTCCCCATCAGGGAAGGGATTAACCCTGTATCTCCCAGACAGATGTCCGCTCCCCATCAGGGAAGGGATTAACCCTGTATCTCCCAGACAGATGTCCGCTCCCCATCAGGGAAGGGATTAACCCTGTATCTCCCAGACAGATGTCCGCTCCCCATCAGGGAAGGGATTAACCCTGTATCTCCCAGACAGATGTCCGCTCCCCGTCAGGGAAGGGATCAACTCCCTCTCTCTCGCAAACAGATGCTCACTCTCCATCAGGGAGAGGATTAACTCCCTCTCTCCCGAAACAGATGCCTGCACCCCTGTCAGAGAGGGGATTAACCCCCTCTTTCCCGGAAACAGATGACTGCCTTCCGCCAGAGAGGGGATTAACCCCCTCCCTGCCAAAACCGACCTCCAGCCTCCCTTTCGGAGAGCGGATTAACTCCTTCCTTCCGATCAGCAGCACTCATTGCTCAATCGGAAAGGGAGTTTGCCTCTGGTTAATGGCTGCATGTTGGCATGGATGAGAGTCGTAGAGTCGAGCACGGGACGCCGCCAGCGTCCAGGAACCCTTCGGAAGTCGGCGACCCGTCAAGACCCAGGGCGCACCCCCTTCTCACCAGACAGGAGGTACAGGAGCCTGAAGGCACACACTCAACCCCTTCAGAAACAGCTTCTTCCCCTCCGCCGGCCGATTTCCGCGGACGCCGCCGCACCGCTTGCTATTCCCCTCCCTGCACTGGTTACTTCAGTTTGGCTTTTTCCACAGATGCCCTGCTTGCGGCAGTTGGCTGGTCAAATTGTCACGAACGGCGCCGTCCAGCAGCCACAGGGCGACAGGCTCCACAGCGCCCGCCAGTGATGGCGAACCGGATTCTGATGCCCATCCCTCACCCTCGTCTCAAGGAAGGTTGAACTCCCTCCCGGTCGCTGACCCCTGCCCGTCGGACCCGCATCAAACCCGTGCCAGCGCTGGCGGTGATAGGGAGGGGGCGCGGTCGACAGACGGTGCGTATAACCAGGAGGGAGAGGGTTAATGTTCGGGGAAACTGGTGTCTGTGTCCAGCAGAGAGAGGGTTAATTCTCCCTCCCTCTCTCTCTCTCTCTCTCTCTCTCTCTCACCCCTCTCTCTCCCTCCACTCCCTCCCCGTCACTCTCACTCTTTTCCCTCCCTCTCTCACTTCTTTCTCCCTCTCTCCATCCCCTCCCTCCCCCCTCACTCTCACTCTTTCTCCCTCCCTCTCTCTCACTTCTTTCTCCCTCTCTCCTCACTCACTTTCTCACTCTCTCCCTCCCCAACCTCCCCCCTAACTCTCACTCTTTCTCCCTCCCTCTCTCTCACTTCCTTCTCCCTCTCCATCCCCTCCCTCCCCCCTCGCACACTCTCTCCCTCTCTCCCTCCCTCTCACTTCTTTCTCCCTCTCTCCATCCCCTCCCTCCCCCTCGCACACTCTCTCCCTCTCTCCCTCCCTCTCACTTCTTTCTCCCTCTCTCCATCCACTCCCTCCCCGCTCTCTCCCTCTCTCCCTCCCCAAAAACAGCACCCGTCCACTGACAAATTACCCCTTTCATTGCCAGACTAGTTCCTCCCGCCAGAGAGAACATTAACCCCCCCTCCACACCCCCCACATCGTTACACACGACTTTCCAATCGCAGAGGGAGGATCAACCCTCTCTCTCCCCCCCACCCCACCCAGTTAGACCCGTCCGGTCGTCCTCTCCCAGTCACGGGCAGCTGCTCCACGGTCAGGAAGGGGGGATCAACCCTCTCTCCCCCCACCCCACCCAGTTAGACCCGTCCGGTCGCCCTCTCCCAGTCACGGGCAGCTGCTCCACGGTCAGGAAGGGGGGATCAACCCTCTCTCTCCCCCCACCCCACCCAGTTAGACCCGTCCGGTCGCCCTCTCCCAGTCACGGGCAGCTGCTCCACGGTCAGGAAGGGGGGATCAACCCTCTCTCTCCCCCCCACCCCACCCAGTTAGACCCGTCCGGTCACCCTCTCCCAGTCACGGGCAGCTGCTCCACGGTCAGGAAGGGGGGAACAACCCTCTCTCTCCCCCTCACCCAGTTAGACCCGTCCGGTCGCCCTCTCCCAGTCACGGGCAGCTGCTCCACGGTCAGGAAGGGGGGATCAACCCTCTCTCCCCCCACCCAGTTAGACCCGTCCGGTCACCCTCTCCCAGTCACGGGCAGCTGCTCCACGGTCAGGAAGGGGGGATCAACCCTCTCTCTCCCCCCACCCCACCCAGTTAGACCCGTCCGGTCGCCCTCTCCCAGTCACGGGCAGCTACTCCACGGTCAGGAAGGGGGGATCAACCCTCTCTCTCCCCCCCACCCCACCCAGTTAGACCCGTCCGGTCACCCTCTCCCAGTCACGGGCAGCTGCTCCACGGTCAGGAAGGGGGGAACAACCCTCTCTCTCCCCCTCACCCAGTTAGACCCGTCCGGTCGCCCTCTCCCAGTCACGGGCAGCTGCTCCACGGTCAGGAAGGGGGGATCAACCCTCTCTCCCCCCACCCAGTTAGACCCGTCCGGTCACCCTCTCCCAGTCACGGGCAGCTGCTCCACGGTCAGGAAGGGGGGATCAACCCTCTCTCTCCCCCCACCCCACCCAGTTAGACCCGTCCGGTCGCCCTCTCCCAGTCACGGGCAGCTACTCCACGGTCAGGAAGGGGGGATCAACCCTCTCTCCCCCCCACCCCACCCAGTTAGACCCGTCCGGTCGCCCTCTCCCAGTCACGGGCAGCTGCTCCACGGTCAGGAAGGGGGGATCAACCCTCTCTCCCCCCACCCAGTTAGACCCGTCCGGTCACCCTCTCCCAGTCACGGGCAGCTGCTCCACGGTCAGGAAGGGGGGATCAACCCTCTCTCCCCCCACCCAGTTAGACCCGTCCGGTCACCCTCTCCCAGTCACGGGCAGCTGCTCCACGGTCAGGAAGGGGGGATCAACCCTCTCTCCCCCCCCCACCCCACCCAGTTAGACCCGTCCGGTCACCCTCTCCCAGTCACGGGCAGCTGCTCCAAGGTCAGGAAGGGGGGATCAACCCTCTCTCTCCCCCCCACCCAGTTAGACCCATCCGGTCGCCCTCTCCCAGTCACGGGCAGCTGCTCCACGGTCAGGAAGGGGGGATCAACCCTCTCTCTCCCCCCACCCAGTTAGACCCGTCCGGTCGCCCTCTCCCAGTCACGGGCAGCTGCTCCACGGTCAGGAAGGGGGGATCAACCCTCTCTCCCCCCCACCCCACCCAGTTAGACCCCCGTCCGGTCACCCTCTCCCAGTCACGGGCAGCTGCTCCACGGTCAGGAAGGGGGGATCAACCCTCTCTCTCCCCCACCCACCCAGTTAGACCCGTCCGGTCGCCCTCTCCCAGTCACGGGCAGCTGCTCCACGGTCAGGAAGGGGGGATCAACCCTCTCTCTCCCCCCCACCCCACCCAGTTAGACCCGTCCGGTCGTCCTCTCCCAGTCACGGGCAGCTGCTCCACGGTCAGGAAGGGGGGATCAACCCTCTCTCCCCCCACCCAGTTAGACCCGTCCGGTCACCCTCTCCCAGTCACGGGCAGCTGCTCCACGGTCAGGAAGGGGGGATCAACCCTCTCTCTCCCCCCACCCCACCCACTTAGACCCGTCCGGTCGCCCTCTCCCAGTCACGGGCAGCTGCTCCACGGTCAGGAAGGGGGGATCAACCCTCTCTCCCCCCAACCCCACCCAGTTAGACCCGTCCGGTCGCCCTCTCCCAGTCACGGGCAGCTGCTCCACGGTCAGGAAGGGGGGATCAACCATCTCTCCCCCCACCCCACCCAGTTAGACCCGTCCGGTCACCCTCTCCCAGTCACGGGCAGCTGCTCCACGGTCAGGAAGGGGGGATCAACCCTCTCTCCCCCCACCCAGTTAGACCCGTCCGGTCACCCTCTCCCAGTCACGGGCAGCTGCTCCACGGTCAGGAAGGGGGGATCAACCCTCTCTCCCCCCCCCACCCCACCCAGTTAGACCCGTCCGGTCACCCTCTCCCAGTCACGGGCAGCTGCTCCACGGTCAGGAAGGGGGGAACAACCCTCTCTCTCCCCCCCACCCCACCCAGTTAGACCCGTCCGGTCGCCCTCTCCCAGTCACGGGCAGCTGCTCCACGGTCAGGAAGGGGGGATCAACCCTCTCTCTCCCCCCCACCCAGTTAGACCCATCCGGTCGCCCTCTCCCAGTCACGGGCAGCTGCTCCACGGTCAGGAAGGGGGGATCAACCCTCTCTCCCCCACCCAGTTAGACCCGTCCGGTCGCCCTCTCCCAGTCACGGGCAGCTGCTCCACGGTCAGGAAGGGGGGATCAACCCTCTCTCCCCCCACCCCACCCAGTTAGACCCGTCCGGTCGCCCTCTCCCAGTCACGGGCAGCTGCTCCACGGTCAGGAAGGGGGGATCAACCCTCTCTCACCCCCCACCCCACCCAGTTAGACCCGTCCGGTCGCCCTCTCCCAGTCACGGGCAGCTGCTCCACGGTCAGGAAGGGGGGATCAACCCTCTCTCCCCCCACCCCACCCAGTTAGACCCGTCCGGTCACCCTCTCCCAGTCACGGGCAGCTGCTCCACGGTCAGGAAGGGGGGATCAACCCTCTCTCTCCCCCCACCCAGTTAGACCCGTCCGGTCGCCCTCTCCCAGTCACGGGCAGCTGCTCCACGGTCAGGAAGGGGGGATCAACCCTCTCTCTCCCCCACCCCACCCAGTTAGACCCGTCCGGTCGCCCTCTCCCAGTCACGGGCAGCTGCTCCACGGTCAGGAAGGGGGGATCAACCCTCTCTCTCCCCACCCAGTTAGACCCGTCCGGTCGCCCTCTCCCAGTCACGGGCAGCTGCTCCACGGTCAGGAAGGGGGGATCAACCCTCTCTCCCCCCACCCCACCCAGTTAGACCCGTCCAGTCGCCCTCTCCCAGTCACGGGCAGCTGCTCCACGGTCAGGAAGGGGGGATCAACCCTCTCTCCCCCCACCCCACCCAGTTAGACCCGTCCGGTCGCCCTCTCCCAGTCACGGGCAGCTGCTCCACGGTCAGGAAGTGGGGATCAACCCTCTCTCCCCCCCCCACCCCACCCAGTTAGACCCGTCCGGTCGCCCTCTCCCAGTCACGGGCAGCTGCTCCACGGTCAGGAAGGGGGGATCAACCCTCTCTCCCCCCACCCCACCCAGTTAGACCCGTCCGGTCGCCCTCTCCCAGTCACGGGCAGCTGCTCCACGGTCAGGAAGGGGGGATCAACCCTCTCTCCCCCACCCAGTTAGACCCGTCCGGTCGCCCTCTCCCAGTCACAGGCAGCTGCTCCACGGTCAGGAAGGGGGGATCAACCCTCTCTCCCCCCACCCCACCCAGTTAGACCCGTCCGGTCGCCCTCTCCCAGTCACGGGCAGCTGCTCCACGGTCAGGAAGGGGGGATCAACCCTCTCTCCCCCCCCACCCAGTTAGACCCGTCCGGTCGCCCTCTCCCAGTCACGGGCAGCTGCTCCACGGTCAGGAAGGGGGGATCAACCCTCTCTCCCCCCACCCCACCCAGTTAGAGCCGTCCAGTCGCCCTCTCCCAGTCACGGGCAGCTGCTCCACGGTCAGGAAGGGGGGATCAACCCTCTCTCCCCCCACCCCACCCAGTTAGACCCGTCCGGTCGCCCTCTCCCAGTCACGGGCAGCTGCTCCACGGTCAGGAAGGGGGGATCAACCCTCTCTCCCCCCCCCACCCCACCCAGTTAGACCCGTCCGGTCGCCCTCTCCCAGTCACGGGCAGCTGCTCCACGGTCAGGAAGGGGGGATCAACCCTCTCTCCCCCCACCCCACCCAGTTAGACCCGTCCGGTCGCCCTCTCCCAGTCACGGGCAGCTGCTCCACGGTCAGGAAGGGGGGATCAACCCTCTCTCTCCCCCACCCCACCCAGTTAGACCCGTCCGGTCACCCTCTCCCAGTCACGGGCAGCTGCTCCACGGTCAGGAAGGGGGGATCAACCCTCTCTCCCCCCACCCCACCCAGTTAGACCCGTCCGGTCACCCTCTCCCAGTCACGGGCAGCTGCTCCACGGTCAGGAAGGGGGGATCAACCCTCTCTCCCCCCCCCCCCCCGTTAGACCAGTCCGGTCGCCCTCTCCCAGTCACGGGCAGCTGCTCCACGGTCAGGAAGGGGGGATCAACCCTCTCTCCCCCCACCCCACCCAGTTAGACCCGTCCGGTCGCCCTCTCCCAGTCACGGGCAGCTGCTCCACGGTCAGGAAGGGGGGATCAACCCTCTCTCCCCCCACCCCACCCAGTTAGACCCGTCCGGTCGCCCTCTCCCAGTCACGGGCAGCTGCTCCACGGTCAGGAAGGGGGGATCAACCCTCTCTTTCCCCCCCCACCCAGTTAGACCCGTCCAGTCGCCCTCTCCCAGTCACGGGCAGCTGCTCCACGGTCAGGAAGGGGGGATCAACCCTCTCTCCCCCCCCCCAGTTAGACCCGTCCGGTCGCCCTCTCCCAGTCACGGGCAGCTGCTCCACGGTCAGGAAGGGGGGATCAACCCTCTCTCCCCGCCACCCAGTTAGACCCGTCCGGTCGCCCTCTCCCAGTCACGGGCAGCTGCTCCACGGTCAGGAAGGGGGGATCAACCCTCTCTCTCTCCCCCACCCAGTTAGACCCGTCCGGTCGCCCTCTCCCAGTCACGGGCAGCTGCTCCACGGTCAGGAAGGGGGGATCAACCCACTCTCCCCCCCAACCCACCCAGTTAGACCCGTCCGGTCGCCCTCTCCCAGTCACGGGCAGCTGCTCCACGGTCAGGAAGGGGGGATCAACCCTCTCTCTCCCCCCACCCAGTTAGACCCGTCCGGTCGCCCTCTCCCAGTCACGGGCAGCTGCTCCACGGTCAGGAAGGGGGGATCAACCCTCTCTCCCCCCCACCCAGTTAGACCCGTCCGGTCGCCCTCTCCCAGTCACGGGCAGCTGCTCCACGGTCAGGAAGGGGGGATCAACCCACTCTCCCCCCCACCCCACCCAGTTAGACCCGTCCGGTCGCCCTCTCCCAGTCACGGGCAGCTGCTCCACGGTCAGGAAGGGGGGATCAACCCTCTCTCCCCCCCCACCCAGTTAGACCCGTCCGGTCACCCTCTCCCAGTCACGGGCAGCTGCTCCACGGTCAGGAAGGGGGGATCAACCCTCTCTCCCCCCCCACCCAGTTAGACCCGTCCGGTCACCCTCTCCCAGTCACGGGCAGCTGCTCCACGGTCAGGAAGGGGGGATCAACCCTCTCTCCCCCCCCACCCAGTTAGACCCGTCCGGTCACCCTCTCCCAGTCACGGGCAGCTGCTCCACGGTCAGGAAGGGGGGATCAACCCTCTCTCCCCCCCCACCCAGTTAGACCCGTCCGGTCGCCCTCTCCCAGTCACGGGCAGCTGCTCCACGGTCAGGAAGGGGGGATCAACCCTCTCTCCCCCCCACCCCACCCAGTTAGACCCGTCCGGTCGCCCTCTCCCAGTCACGGGCAGCTGCTCCACGGTCAGGAAGGGGGGATCAACCCTCTCTCTCCCCCCCACCCCACCCAGTTAGACCCGTCCGGTCGCCCTCTCCCAGTCACGGGCAGCTGCTCCACGGTCAGGAAGGGGGGATCAACCCTCTCTCCCCCCACCCCACCCAGTTAGACCCGTCCGGTCGCCCTCTCCCAGTCACGGGCAGCTGCTCCACGGTCAGGAAGGGGGGATCAACCCTCTCTCTCCCCCCCACCCCACCCAGTTAGACCCGTCCGGTCGCCCTCTCCCAGTCACGGGCAGCTGCTCCACGGTCAGGAAGGGGGGATCAACCCTCTCTCTCCCCCCCACCCCACCCAGTTAGACCCGTCCGGTCGCCCTCTCCCAGTCACGGGCAGCTGCTCCACGGTCAGGAAGGGGGGATCAACCCTCTCTCTCCCCACCCAGTTAGACCCGTCCGGTCGCCCTCTCCCAGTCACGGGCAGCTGCTCCACGGTCAGGAAGGGGGGATCAACCCTCTCTCCCCCCCACCCCACCCAGTTAGACCCGTCCGGTCGCCCTCTCCCAGTCACGGGCAGCTGCTCCACGGTCAGGAAGGGGGGATCAACCCTCTCTCTCCCCCACCCCACCCAGTTAGACCCGTCCGGTCGCCCTCTCCCAGTCACGGGCAGCTGCTCCACGGTCAGGAAGGGGGGATCAACCCTCTCTCTCCCCACCCAGTTAGACCCGTCCGGTCGCCCTCTCCCAGTCACGGGCAGCTGCTCCACGGTCAGGAAGGGGGGATCAACCCTCTCTCTCCCCCCCCACCCAGTTAGACCCGTCCGGTCGCCCTCTCCCAGTCACGGGCAGCTGCTCCACGGTCAGGAAGGGGGGATCAACCCTCTCTCCCCCCACCCCACCCAGTTAGACCCGTCTGGTCGCCCTCTCCCAGTCACGGGCAGCTGCTCCACGGTCAGGAAGTGGGGATCAACCCTCTCTCTCCCCCCCACCCCACCCAGTTAGACCCGTCCGGTCGCCCTCTCCCAGTCACGGGCAGCTGCTCCACGGTCAGGAAGGGGGGATCAACCCTCTCTCTCCCCCCCACCCAGTTAGACCCGTCCGGTCGCCCTCTCCCAGTCACGGGCAGCTGCTCCACGGTCAGGAAGGGGGGAACAACCCTCTCT
This sequence comes from Hypanus sabinus, assembly GCF_030144855.1. Taxonomy (NCBI): domain Eukaryota; kingdom Metazoa; phylum Chordata; class Chondrichthyes; order Myliobatiformes; family Dasyatidae; genus Hypanus; species Hypanus sabinus. The sequence continues at coordinate 89,606 of NW_026779365.1, read as the reverse complement.
CTCCCCCTCACCCAGTTAGACCCGTCCGGTCGCCCTCTCCCAGTCACGGGCAGCTGCTCCACGGTCAGGAAGGGGGGATCAACCCTCTCTCCCCCCACCCAGTTAGACCCGTCCGGTCACCCTCTCCCAGTCACGGGCAGCTGCTCCACGGTCAGGAAGGGGGGATCAACCCTCTCTCTCCCCCCACCCCACCCAGTTAGACCCGTCCGGTCGCCCTCTCCCAGTCACGGGCAGCTACTCCACGGTCAGGAAGGGGGGATCAACCCTCTCTCCCCCCCACCCCACCCAGTTAGACCCGTCCGGTCGCCCTCTCCCAGTCACGGGCAGCTGCTCCACGGTCAGGAAGGGGGGATCAACCCTCTCTCCCCCCCCCACCCAGTTAGACCCGTCCGGTCGCCCTCTCCCAGTCACGGGCAGCTGCTCCACGGTCAGGAAGGGGGGAACAACCCTCTCTCTCCCCCTCACCCAGTTAGACCCGTCCGGTCGCCCTCTCCCAGTCACGGGCAGCTGCTCCACGGTCAGGAAGGGGGGATCAACCCTCTCTCCCCCCACCCAGTTAGACCCGTCCGGTCACCCTCTCCCAGTCACGGGCAGCTGCTCCACGGTCAGGAAGGGGGGATCAACCCTCTCTCTCCCCCCACCCCACCCAGTTAGACCCGTCCGGTCGCCCTCTCCCAGTCACGGGCAGCTACTCCACGGTCAGGAAGGGGGGATCAACCCTCTCTCCCCCCCACCCCACCCAGTTAGACCCGTCCGGTCGCCCTCTCCCAGTCACGGGCAGCTGCTCCACGGTCAGGAAGGGGGGATCAACCCTCTCTCTCCCCCCCACCCAGTTAGACCCGTCCGGTCGCCCTCTCCCAGTCACGTGCAGCTGCTCCACGGTCAGGAAGGGGGGATCAACCCTCTCTCTCCCCCCCACCCCACCCAGTTAGGTAATGTTGCAGCTATATAGGACCCTGGTCAGACCCCACGTGGAGTACTGTGCTCAGTTCTGGTCGCCTCACTGCAGGAAGGACGTGGAAGCCATAGAAAGGGTGCAGAGGAGATTGACAAGGATGTTGCCTGGATTGGGGAGCATGCCTTATGAGAATAGGTTGAGTGAACCCGGCCTTTTCTCCTCGGAGCGACGGAGGATGAGAGGTGACCTGATAGAGGTGTGTAAGATGATGAGAGGCATTGATCGTGTGGATAGTCAGAGGCTTTTTCCCGGGGCTGAAATGGTTGCCACAAGAGGACACGGGTTTAAGGTGCTGGGGAGTAGGTACAGAGGAGATGTCGGGGGTGAGTTTTTTACTCAGAGAGTGGAGAGTGTGTGGAATGGGCTGCCGGGAACGGTGGTGGAGGCGGATACGATAGGGTCTTTTAAGAGACTTTTCGATGGGTGCATGGAGCTTAGAAATTCCTGGCGGCTTCTAGAGTGGTCGGAACAACTGTGCGCTGCGCATCTCCGAGTTTCCCGCTCCGTTAACCCCCTCCCTCCCTCCTCCCCGCCGAAGGACCCACGTACTCACCGGCGGGAGGCCGCGGCCGGATGCTGACGGAGAGGGGGGCCTCCAGCCCCGGGTGGGTCACCAGGCAGGTGTAGAGAGGGGGCGGGTCGCCCTCCGGCCAGCCGTCCAGGGCCACCTCGGCCGACAGGTTGAAGGTGCCGTCCCGGTTGCGCCGGTGGCTGCCGAAAAGCAGCGGCTCGACGGGGACCGGCTCCGCCTCGGGATCGTCCCCGGGGGCCCGCACCACCCAGGCGAAGTCAGCGGCCAGCGGGAAGAACTGGCTGGCCTCACACACCAGCAGGACCCGGGGACCCGTGCCCGAGGGCTGGGCGAAGACACTCACCCGAGGGGGCTCTGGAGGGGGGTGGAGAGGGAGAGGAGGGAGGCAAGATGTGAGGGTTAATAGAGGGGGAGAAGGAGGAAGTAGGGAGAGAGGGAGAGAGAGAGATATCAATAATCGAGCTGAAAAATAAAAGCCCCTATTCAATATCTTGTAACAGGTCCTCAGGCTTTCAAATCAAACGTCAGGGGGAGATCCAGTGTCTCTCAGTCCCTCTCTCACAGGGGGTGATCTGTACACTGACCGGTGTCTCTCAGTCCCTCTCTCTCAGGGGGAGATCTGTACACTGACCGGTGTCTCTCAGTCCCTCTCTCTCAGGGGGAGATCTGTACACTGACCGGTGTCTCTCAGTCCCTCTCTCTCAGGGGGAGATCTGTACACTGACCGGTGTCTCTCAGTCCCTCTCTCTGAGGGGGAGATCTGTACACTGACCGGTGTCGCTCAGTCCCTCTCTCTCAGGGGGAGATCTGTACACTGACCGGTGTCTCTCAGTCCCTCTCTCTCAGGGGGAGATCTGTACACTGACTGGTGTCTCTCAGTACCTCTCTCTCAGGGGGAGATCTGTACACTGACTGGTGTCTCTCAGTCCCTCTCTCTCAGGGGGAGATCTGTACACTGACCGGTGTCTCTCAGTCCCTCTCTCTCAGGAGGAGATCTGTACACTGACCGGTGTCTCTCAGTCCCTCTCTCTCAGGGGGGGATCTGTACACTGACCGGTGTCTCTCAGTCCCTCTCTCTCAGGGGGAGATCTGTACACTGACCGGTGTCTCTTGGTCCCTCTCTCTCAGGGGGAGATCTGTACACTGACTGGTGTCTCTCAGTCCCTCTCTCTGAGTGGGAGATCTGTACACAGACCGGTGTCTCTCAGTCCCTCTCTCTCAGGGGGAGATCTGTACACTGACCGGTGTCTCTCAGTCCCTCTCTCTCAGGGGGATATCTGTACACTGACCGGTGTCTCTCAGTCCCTCTCTCTCAGGGGGAGATCTGTACACTGACCGGTGTCTCTCAGTCCCTCTCTCTCAGGGGGAGATCTGTACACTGACCGGTGTCTCTCAGTCCCTCTCTCTCAGGGGGGGATCTGTACACTGACCGGTGTCTCTCAGTCCCTCTCTCTCAGGAGGAGATCTGTACACTGACCGGTGTCTCTCAGTCCCTCTCTCTCAGGGGGAGATCTGTACACTGACCGGTGTCTCTCAGTCCCTCTCTCTCAGGAGGAGATCTGTACACTGATCGGTGTCTCTCAGTCGCTCTCTTTTAGGGGGAGATCTGTACCTTGACCGGTGTCTCTCAGTGCCTCTCTCTCAGGGGGAGATCTGTACCTTGACCGGTGTCTCTCAGTCCCTCTCTCTCAGGGGGAGATCTGTACACTGACCGGTGTCTCTCAGTCCCTCTCTCTCAGGGGAGGTCTGTACTCTGACCGGTGTTTCTCAGTCCCTCTCTCTGAGGGGAGATCTGTACACTGACCGGTGTCTCTCAGTCCCTCTCTCTCGGGGGGAGATCTGTGCACTGACCGGTGTCTCTCAGTCCCTCTCTCTCGGGCGGAGATCTGTACATTGACGGGTGTCTCTCAGTCCCTCTCTCTCGGGGAAATCTGTACACTGACCGGTGTCTCTCAGTTCCTCTCTCTCGGGGGCAGATCTGTACACTGACCGGTGTCTCTCAGTCCCTCTATCTCAGGGGGAGATCTGTACACTGACCAGTGTCTCTCAGTCCCTCTCTCTCAGGGGGAGATCTGTACACCGACCGGTGTCTCTCAGTCCCTCTGTCTCGGGGGGAGATCTGTACACCGACCAGTGTTTCTCAGTCCCTCTCTCTCAGGGGGATATCTGTACACTGACCGGTGTCTCTCGGTCCCTCTCTCTCAGGGGGAGATCTGTACACTGACTGGTGTCTCTCAGTCCCTCTCTCTCAGGAGGAGATCTGTACACTGATCGGTGTCTCTCAGTCGCTCTCTTTTAGGGGGAGATCTGTACCTTGACCGGTGTCTCTCAGTGCCTCTCTCTCAGGGGGAGATCTGTACCTTGACCGGTGTCTCTCAGTCCCTCTCTCTCAGGGGGAGATCTGTACACTGACCGGTGTCTCTCAGTCCCTCTCTCTCAGGGGAGGTCTGTACTCTGACCGGTGTTTCTCAGTCCCTCTCTCTGAGGGGAGATCTGTACACTGACCGGTGTCTCTCAGTCCCTCTCTCTCGGGGGGAGATCTGTGCACTGACCGGTGTCTCTCAGTCCCTCTCTCTCGGGCGGAGATCTGTACATTGACGGGTGTCTCTCAGTCCCTCTCTCTCGGGGAAATCTGTACACTGACCGGTGTCTCTCAGTTCCTCTCTCTCGGGGGCAGATCTGTACACTGACCGGTGTCTCTCAGTCCCTCTATCTCAGGGGGAGATCTGTACACTGACCAGTGTCTCTCAGTCCCTCTCTCTCAGGGGGAGATCTGTACACTGACCGGTGTCTCTCAGTCCCTCTCTCTCGGGGAAATCTGTACACTGACCGGTGTCTCTCAGTCCCTCTCTCTGGGGGGGGGAGATCTGTCCACTGACCGGTGTCTCTCAGTCCCTCTCTCTCGGGGGGAGATCTGTACACTGATCGGTGTCTCTCAGTCCCTCTCTTTCAGGGGGAGATCTACATTGACCGTTGTCTCTCAGTCCCTCTCTCTCAGGGGGAGATCTGTACACTGACCGGTGTCTCTCAGTCCCTCTGTCTCGGGGGGAGATCTGTACACCGACCAGTGTTTCTCAGTCCCTCTCTCTCGGGGGAGATCTGTACACTGACCAGTGTCTCACAGTCCCTCTCTCTCAGGGGAGATCTGTACACTGACCGGTGTCTCTCAGGAGGAGATCTGTACACCGACCAGTGTTTCTCAGTCCCTCTCTCTCGGGGGAGATCTGTACACTGACCGGTGTCTCTCAGTCCCTCTCTCTCAGGGGGAGATCTGTACACTGACCGGTGTCTCTCAGTCCCTCTCTCTCAGGGGGAGATCTGTACACTGACCGGTGTCTCTCAGTCCCTCTCTCTCAGGGGGAGATCTGTACACTAACCGGTGTCTCTCAGTCACTCTCTCTCAAGGGGAGATCTGTACACTGACCGGTGTCTCTCAGCCCCTCTCTCTCAGGGGATGTCTGTACCCTGACCGGTGTTTCTCAGTCCCTCTCTCTGAGGGGAGATCTGTACACTGATCGGTGTCTCTCAGTCGCTCTCTTTTAGGGGGAGATCTGTACCTTGACCGGTGTCTCTCAGTGCCTCTCTCTCAGGGGGAGATCTGTACCTTGACCGGTGTCTCTCAGTCCCTCTCTCTCAGGGGGAGATCTGTACACTGACCGGTGTCTCTCAGTCCCTCTCTCTCAGGGGAGATCTGTACACTGACCGGTGTCTCTCAGTCCCTCTCTCTTGGGGAAATCTGTACACTGACCGGTGTCTCTCAGTCCCTCTCTCTGGGGGGGAGATCTGTACACTGACCGGTGTCTCTCAGTCCCTCTCTCTCAGGGAAATCTGTACACTGACCGGTGTCTCTCAGTCCCTCTCTCTGGGGGGGGAGATCTGTCCACTGACCGGTGTCTCTCAGTCCCTCTCTCTCGGGGGGAGATCTGTACACTGATCGGTGTCTCTCAGTCCCTCTCTTTCAGGGGGAGATCTGTACACCGACCGGTGTCTCTCAGTCCCTCTGTCTCGGGGGGAGATCTGTACACCGACCAGTGTTTCTCAGTCCCTCTCTCTCGGGGGAGATCTGTACACTGACCAGTGTCTCACAGTCCCTCTCTCTCAGGGGAGATCTGTACACTGACCGGTGTCTCTCAGGAGGAGATCTGTACACCGACCAGTGTTTCTCAGTCCCTCTCTCTCGGGGGAGATCTGTACACTGACCAGTGTCTCACAGTCCCTCTCTCTCAGGGGGAGATCTGTACACTGACCGGTGTCTCTCTGTCCCTCTCTCTCGGGGAGATCTGTACACTGACCGGTGTCTCTCAGTCCCTCTCTCTCAGGGGGAGATCTGTACACTGACCGGTGTCTCTCAGTCCCTCTCTCTCAGGGGAGGTCTGTACTCTGACCGGTGTTTCTCAGTCCCTCTCTCTGAGGGGAGATTTGTACACTGATCGGTGTCTCTCAGTCGCTCTCTTTTAGGGGGAGATCTGTACCTTGACCGGTGTCTCTCAGTGCCTCTCTCTCAGGGGGAGATCTGTACCTTGACCGGTGTCTCTCAGTGCCTCTCTCTCAGGGGGAGATCTGTACACTGACCGGTGTCTCTCAGTCCCTCTCTCTCGGGGGGAGATCTGTGCACTGACCGGTGTCTCTCAGTCCCTCTCTCTCGGGCGGAGATCTGTACATTGACGGGTGTCTATCAGTCACTCTCTCTCAGGGGGAGATCTGTACACTGACCGGTGTCTCTCAGTCCCTCTCTCTCAGGGGGAGATTTGTACACTGACCGGTGTCCCTCAGTCCCTCTCTCTCAGGGGGAGATCTGTACCTTGACCGGTGTCTCTCAGTCCCTCTCTCTCAGGGGGAGATTTGTACACTGACCGGTGTCCCTCAGTCCCTCTCTCTCAGGGGAGATCTTTACACTGACCGGTGTCTCTCAGTCCCTCTCTCTCAGGGGGGAGATCTGTACACTGACCGGTGTCCCTCAGTCCCTCACTCTCAGGGGGAGATCTGTACACTGACGGGTGTCTCTCAGTTCCTCTCTCTCGGGGGCAGATCTGTACACTGACCGGTGTCTCTCAGTCCCTCTCTCTCAGGGGGAGATCTGTACACTGACCGGTGTCTCTCCCTCTCTCTCAGGGGGAGATCTGTACACTGACGGGTGTCTCTCAGTTCCTCTCTCTCGGGGGCAGATCTGTACACTGACCAGTGTCTCTCAGTCCCTCTCTCTCAGGGGGAGATCTGTACACTGACCGGTGTCTCTCAGTCCCTCTCTCTCGGGGAAATCTGTACACTGACCGGTGTCTCTCAGTCCCTCTCTCTGGGGGGGGAGATCTGTCCACTGACCGGTGTCTCTCAGTCCCTCTCTCTCGGGGGAGATCTGTACACTGATCGGTGTCTCTCAGTCCCTCTCTTTCAGGGGGAGATCTACATTGACCGTTGTCTCTCAGTCCCTCTCTCTCAGGGGGAGATCTGTACACTGACCGGTGTCTCTCAGTCCCTCTCTCTCGGGGGAGATCTGTACACTGACCAGTGTCTCACAGTCCCTCTCTCTCAGGGGAGATCTGTACACTGACCGGTGTCTCTCAGGAGGAGATCTGTACACCGACCAGTGTTTCTCAGTCCCTCTCTCTCGGGGGAGATCTGTACACTGACCGGTGTCTCTCAGTCCCTCTCTCTCAGGGGGAGATCTTTACACTAACCGGTGTCTCTCAGTCACTCTCTCTCAGGGGGAGATCTGTACACTGACCGGTGTCTCTCAGCCCCTCTCTCTCAGGGGGAGATCTGTACTCTGACCGGTGTTTCTCAGTCCCTCTCTCTGAGGGGAGATCTGTACACTGATCGGTGTCTCTCAGTCGCTCTCTTTTAGGGGGAGATCTGTACCTTGACCGGTGTCTCTCAGTGCCTCTCTCTCAGGGGGAGATCTGTACCTTGACCGGTGTCTCTCAGTCCCTCTCTCTCAGGGGGAGATCTGTACACTGACCGGTGTCTCTCAGTCCCTCTCTCTCATGGGAGGTCTGTACTCTGACCGGTGTCTCTCAGTCCCTCTCTCTCATGGGAGGTCTGTACACTGACCGGTGTCTCTCAGTCCCTCTCTCTGAGGGGAGATCTGTACACTGACCGGTGTCTCTCAGTCCCTCTCTCTCGGGCGGAGATCTGTACATTGACGGGTGTCTCTCAGTCCCTCTCTCTCGGGGAAATCTGTACACTGACCGGTGTCTCTCAGTTCCTCTCTCTCGGGGGCAGATCTGTACACTGACCGGTGTCTCTCAGTCCATCTCTCTCAGGGGGAGATCTGTACACTGACCAGTGTCTCTCAGTCCCTCTCTCTCAGGGGGAGATCTGTCCACTGACCGGTGTCTCTCAGTCCCTCTCTCTCGGGGGGAGATCTGTACACTGATCGGTGTCTCTCAGTCCCTCTCTTTCAGGGGGAGATCTACATTGACCGTTGTCTCTCAGTCCCTCTCTCTCAGGCGGAGATCTGTACATTGACGGGTGTCTCTCAGTCCCTCTCTCTCGGGGAAATCTGTACACTGACCGGTGTCTCTCAGTTCCTCTCTCTCGGGGGCAGATCTGTACACTGACCGGTGTCTCTCAGTCCATCTCTCTCAGGGGGAGATCTGTACACTGACCAGTGTCTCTCAGTCCCTCTCTCTCAGGGGGAGATCTGTACACTGACCGGTGTCTCTCAGTCCCTCTCTCTCGGGGAAATCTGTACACTGACCGGTGTCTCTCAGTCCCTCTCTCTGGGGGGGAGATCTGTCCACTGACCGGTGTCTCTCAGTCCCTCTCTCTCGGGGGGAGATCTGTACACTGATCGGTGTCTCTCAGTCCCTCTCTTTCAGGGGGAGATCTACATTGACCGTTGTCTCTCAGTCCCTCTCTCTCAGGGGGAGATCTGTACACCGACCGGTGTCTCTCAGTCCCTCTGTCTCGGGGGGAGATCTGTACACCGACCAGTGTTTCTCAGTCCCTCTCTCTCAGGGGGAGATCTGTACACTGACCGGTGTCTCTCAGTTCCTCTCTCTCGGGGGCAGATCTGTACACTGACCGGTGTCTCTCAGTCCCTCTATCTCAGGGGGAGATCTGTACACTGACCAGTGTCTCTCAGTCCCTCTCTCTCAGGGGGAGATCTGTACACTGACCGGTGTCTCTCAGTCCCTCTCTCTCGGGGAAATCTGTACACTGACCGGTGTCTCTCAGTCCCTCTCTCTGGGGGGGGAGATCTGTCCACTGACCGGTGTCTCTCAGTCCCTCTCTCTCGGGGGGAGATCTGTACACTGATCGGTGTCTCTCAGTCCCTCTCTTTCAGGGGGAGATCTACATTGACCGTTGTCTCTCAGTCCCTCTCTCTCAGGGGGAGATCTGTACACTGACCGGTGTCTCTCAGTCCCTCTCTCTCGGGGGAGATCTGTACACTGACCGGTGTCTCTCAGTCCCTCTGTCTCGGGGGGAGATCTGTACACCGACCAGTGTTTCTCAGTCCCTCTCTCTCGGGGGAGATCTGTACACTGACCAGTGTCTCACAGTCCCTCTCTCTCAGGGGAGATCTGTACACTGACCGGTGTCTCTCAGGAGGAGATCTGTACACCGACCAGTGTTTCTCAGTCCCTCTCTCTCGGGGGAGATCTGTACACTGACCGGTGTCTCTCAGTCCCTCTCTCTCAGGGGGAGATCTGTACACTGACCGGTGTCTCTCAGTCCCTCTCTCTCGGGGGGAGATCTGTGCACTGACCGGTGTCTCTCAGTCCCTCTCTCTCAGGCGGAGATCTGTACATTGACGGGTGTCTATCAGTCACTCTCTCTCAGGGGGAGATCTGTACACTGACCGGTGTCTCTCAGTCCCTCTCTCTCATGGGAGGTCTGTACTCTGACCGGTGTCTCTCAGTCCCTCTCTCTCATGGGAGGTCTGTACACTGACCGGTGTCTCTCATTCCCTCTCTCTGAGGGGAGATCTGTACACTGACCGGTGTCTCTCAGTCCCTCTCTCTCGGGCGGAGATCTGTACATTGACGGGTGTCTCTCAGTCCCTCTCTCTCGGGGAAATCTGTACACTGACCGGTGTCTCTCAGTTCCTCTCTCTCGGGGGCAGATCTGTACACTGACCGGTGTCTCTCAGTCCATCTCTCTCAGGGGGAGATCTGTACACTGACCAGTGTCTCTCAGTCCCTCTCTCTCAGGGGGAGATCTGTACACTGACCGGTGTCTCTCAGTCCCTCTCTCTCGGGGAAATCTGTACACTGACCGGTGTCTCTCAGTCCCTCTCTCTGGGGGGGGAGATCTGTCCACTGACCGGTGTCTCTCAGTCCCTCTCTCTCGGGGGGAGATCTGTACACTGATCGGTGTCTCTCAGTCCCTCTCTTTCAGGGGGAGATCTACATTGACCGTTGTCTCTCAGTCCCTCTCTCTCAGGGGGAGATCTGTACACCGACCGGTGTCTCTCAGTCCCTCTGTCTCGGGGGGAGATCTGTACACCGACCAGTGTTTCTCAGTCCCTCTCTCTCGGGGGAGATCTGTACACTGACCAGTGTCTCACAGTCCCTCTCTCTCAGGGGAGATCTGTACACTGACCGGTGTCTCTCAGTCCCTCTCTCTCAGGGGGAGATCTGTACACTGACCGGTGTCTCTCAGTCCCTCTCTCTCGGGGAAATCTGTACATTGACGGGTGTCTCTCAGTCCCTCTCTCTCGGGGAAATCTGTACACTGACCGGTGTCTCTCAGTTCCTCTCTCTCGGGGGCAGATCTGTACACTGACCGGTGTCTCTCAGTCCCTCTATCTCAGGGGGAGATCTGTACACTGACCAGTGTCTCTCAGTCCCTCTCTCTCAGGGGGAGATCTGTACACTGACCGGTGTCTCTCAGTCCCTCTCTCTCGGGGAAATCTGTACACTGACCGGTGTCTCTCAGTCCCTCTCTCTGGGGGGGGAGATCTGTCCACTGACCGGTGTCTCTCAGTCCCTCTCTCTCGGGGGGAGATCTGTACACTGATCGGTGTCTCTCAGTCCCTCTCTTTCAGGGGGAGATCTACATTGACCGTTGTCTCTCAGTCCCTCTCTCTCAGGGGGAGATCTGTACACTGACCGGTGTCTCTCAGTCCCTCTGTCTCGGGGGGAGATCTGTACACCGACCAGTGTTTCTCAGTCCCTCTCTCTCGGGGGAGATCTGTACACTGACCAGTGTCTCACAGTCCCTCTCTCTCAGGGGAGATCTGTACACTGACCGGTGTCTCTCAGGAGGAGATCTGTACACCGACCAGTGTTTCTCAGTCCCTCTCTCTCGGGGGAGATCTGTACACTGACCGGTGTCTCTCAGTCCCTCTCTCTCAGGGGGAGATCTGTTCACTGACCGGTGTCTCTCAGTCCCTCTCTCTCGGGGGGAGATCTGTGCACTGACCGGTGTCTCTCAGTCCCTCTCTCTCAGGCGGAGATCTGTACATTGACGGGTGTCTATCAGTCACTCTCTCTCAGGGGGAGATCTGTACACTGACCGGTGTCTCTCAGTCCCTCTCTCTCAGGGGGAGATTTGTACACTGACCGGTGTCCCTCAGTCCCTCACTCTCAGGGGGAGATCTGTACACTGACCGGTGTCTCTCAGTCCCTCTCTCTTGGGGGGAGATCTGTACACTGATCGGTGTCTCTCAGTCGCTCTCTTTCAGGGGGAGATCTACATAGACCGGTGTCTCTCAGTCCCTCTCTCTCAGGGGGAGATCTGTAAATTGACCGCTGTCGCTCAGTCCCTCTCTCTCAGGGGGAGATCTGTACACTGACCGGTGTCTCTCAGGAGGAGATCTGTACACTGACCGGTGTCTCTCAGTCCCTCTCTCTCAGGAGGAGATCTGTACACTGAGCGGTGTCTCTCAGTCCCTCTCTCTCAGGGGGAGATCTGTATACTGACCGGTGTCTCTCAGTCCCTCTCTCTCAGGGGGAGATCTGTACACAGACCGGTGTCTCTCAGTCCCTCTCTCTCAGGGGGATATCTGTACACTGACCGGTGTCTCTCGGTCCCTCTCTCTCAGGGGGAGATCTGTACACTGACTGGTGTCTCTCAGTCCCTCTCTCTCAGGAGGAGATCTGTACACTGATCGGTGTCTCTCAGTCGCTCTCTTTTAGGGGGAGATCTGTACCTTGACCGGTGTCTCTCAGTGCCTCTCTCTCAGGGGGAGATCTGTACCTTGACCGGTGTCTCTCAGTCCCTCTCTCTCAGGGGGAGATCTGTACACTGACCGGTGTCTCTCAGTCCCTCTCTCTCAGGGGAGGTCTGTACTCTGACCGGTGTTTCTCAGTCCCTCTCTCTGAGGGGAGATCTGTACACTGACCGGTGTCTCTCAGTCCCTCTCTCTCGGGGGGAGATCTGTGCACTGACCGGTGTCTCTCAGTCCCTCTCTCTCGGGCGGAGATCTGTACATTGACGGGTGTCTCTCAGTCCCTCTCTCTCGGGGAAATCTGTACACTGACCGGTGTCTCTCAGTCCCTCTCTCTCGGGGGGAGATCTGTACACTGACCGGTGTCTCTCAGTTCCTCTCTCTCGGGGGCAGATCTGTACACTGACCGGTGTCTCTCAGTCCCTCTATCTCAGGGGGAGATCTGTACACTGACCAGTGTCTTTCAGTCCCTCTCTCTCAGGGGGAGATCTGTACACTGACCGGTGTCTCTCAGTCCCTCTCTCTCAGGGGGAGATCTGTACACTGACCAGTGTCTCTCAGTCCCTCTCTCTCAGGAGGAGATCTGTACACTGAGCGGTGTCTCTCAGTCCCTCTCTCTCGGGGGCAGATCTGTACACTGACCGGTGTCTCTCAGTCCCTCTATCTCAGGGGGAGATCTGTACACTGACCAGTGTCTCTCAGTCCCTCTCTCTCAGGGGGAGATCTGTACACTGACCGGTGTCTCTCAGTCCCTCTCTCTCGGGGAAATCTGTACACTGACCGGTGTCTCTCAGTCCCTCTCTCTGGGGGGGGAGATCTGTCCACTGACCGGTGTCTCTCAGTCCCTCTCTCTCGGGGGGAGATCTGTACACTGATCGGTGTCTCTCAGTCCCTCTCTTTCAGGGGGAGATCTACATTGACCGTTGTCTCTCAGTCCCTCTCTCTCAGGGGGAGATCTGTACACTGACCGGTGTCTCTCAGTCCCTCTGTCTCGGGGGGAGATCTGTACACCGACCAGTGTTTCTCAGTCCCTCTCTCTCGGGGGAGATCTGTACACTGACCAGTGTCTCACAGTCCCTCTCTCTCAGGGGAGATCTGTACACTGACCGGTGTCTCTCAGTCCCTCTCTCTCAGGGGGAGATCTGTACACTGACCGGTGTCTCTCAGTCCCTCTCTCTCAGGGGGAGATCTGTACACTGACCGGTGTCTCTCAGTCCCTCTCTCTCAGGGGGAGATCTGTACACTAACCGGTGTCTCTCAGTCACTCTCTCTCAAGGGGAGATCTGTACACTGACCGGTGTCTCTCAGCCCCTCTCTCTCAGGGGATGTCTGTACCCTGACCGGTGTTTCTCAGTCCCTCTCTCTGAGGGGAGATCTGTACACTGATCGGTGTCTCTCAGTCGCTCTCTTTTAGGGGGAGATCTGTACACTGACCGGTGTCTCTCAGTCCCTCTCTCTGGGGGGGAGATCTGTACACTGACCGGTGTCTCTCAGTCCCTCTCTCTCGGGGGGAGATCTGTACACTGATCGGTGTCTCTCAGTCCCTCTCTTTCGGGGGGAGATCTACATTGACCGGTGTCTCTCAGTCCCACACTCTCAGGGGGAGATCTGTACACTGACCGGTGTCTCTCAGTCCCTCTCTCTCAGGGGGAGATCTGTACACTGACCGGTGCCTCTCAGTTCCTCTCTCTCGGGGGGAGATCTGTACCTTGACCGGTGTCTCTCAGTCCCTCTCTCTCAGGGGCAGATCTGTACACTGACCGGTGTCTCTCAGTTCCTCTCTCTCGGGGGCAGATCTGTATACTGACCGGTGTCTCACACTCCCTCTCTCTTAGGGGGAGATCTGTACACTGACCGGTGTCTCTCAGTCCCTCTCTCTCGGGGAGAGATCTGTACACTGACCGGTGTCTCTCAGCCCCTCTCTCTCGGGGGGAGATCTGTGCACTGACCGGTATCTCTCAGTTCCTCTCTCTCGGGGGCAGATCTGTACACTGACCGGTGTCTCTCAGTCCCTCTCTCTCGGGGGGAGATCTGTGCACTGACCGGTGTCTCTCAGTCCCTCTCTCTCAGGCGGAGATCTGTACATTGACGGGTGTCTATCAGTCACTCTCTCTCAGGGGGAGATCTGTACACTGACCGGTATCTCTCAGTTCCTCTCTCTCGGGGGCAGATCTGTACACTGACCGGTGTCTCTCAGTCCCTCTCTCTCGGGGGGAGATCTGTGCACTGACCGGTGTCTCTCAGTCCCTCTCTCTCAGGCGGAGATCTGTACATTGACGGGTGTCTATCAGTCACTCTCTCTCAGGGGGAGATCTGTACACTGACCGGTGTCTCTCAGTCCCTCTCTCTCAGGGGGAGATTTGTACACTGACCGGTGTCCCTCAGTCCCTCACTCTCAGGGGGAGATCTGTACACTGACCGGTGTCTCTCAGTCCCTCTCTCTTGGGGGGAGATCTGTACACTGATCGGTGTCTCTCAGTCGCTCTCTTTCAGGGGGAGATCTACATAGACCGGTGTCTCTCAGTCCCTCTCTCTCAGGGGGAGATCTGTAAATTGACCGCTGTCGCTCAGTCCCTCTCTCTCAGGGGGAGATCTGTACACTGACCGGTGTCTCACAGGAGGAGATCTGTACACTGAGCGGTGTCTCTCAGTCCCTCTCTCTCAGGGGGAGATCTGTACACAGACCGGTGTCTCTCAGTCCCTCTCTCTCAGGGGGATATCTGTACACTGACCGGTGTCTCTCGGTCCCTCTCTCTCAGGGGGAGATCTGTACACTGACTGGTGTCTCTCAGTCCCTCTCTCTCAGGAGGAGATCTGTACACTGATCGGTGTCTCTCAGTCGCTCTCTTTTAGGGGGAGATCTGTACCTTGACCGGTGTCACTCAGTGCCTCTCTCTCAGGGGGAGATCTGTACCTTGACCGGTGTCTCTCAGTCCCTCTCTCTCAGGGGGAGATCTGTACACTGACCGGTGTCTCTCAGTCCCTCTCTCTCAGGGGAGGTCTGTACTCTGACCGGTGTTTCTCAGTCCCTCTCTCTGAGGGGAGATCTGTACACTGACCGGTGTCTCTCAGTCCCTCTCTCTCGGGGGGAGATCTGTGCACTGACCGGTGTCTCTCAGTCCCTCTCTCTCGGGCGGAGATCTGCACATTGACGGGTGTCTCTCAGTCCCTCTCTCTCGGGGAAATCTGTACACTGACCGGTGTCTCTCAGTTCCTCTCTCTCGGGGGCAGATCTGTACACTGACCGGTGTCTCTCAGTCCCTCTCTCTCAGGGGGAGATCTGTACACTGACCAGTGTCTCTCAGTCCCTCTCTCTCAGGGGGAAATCTGTACACTGACCGGTGTCTCTCAGTCCCTCTCTCTCGGGGAAATCTGTACACTGACCGGTGTCTCTCAGTCCCTCTCTCTGGGGGGGGGAGATCTGTCCACTGACCGGTGTCTCTCAGTCCCTCTCTCTCGGGGGGAGATCTGTACACTGATCGGTGTCTCTCAGTCCCTCTCTCTCGGGGGGAGATCTGTACACTGACCGGTGTCTCTCAGTCCCTCTCTTTCAGGGGGAGATCTACATTGACCGTTGTCTCTCAGTCCCTCTCTCTCAGGGGGAGATCTGTACACTGACAGGTGTCTCTCAGTCCCTCTGTATCGGGGGTAGATCTGTACACCGACCAGTGTTTCTCAGTCCCTCTCTCTCGGGGGAGATCTGTACACTGACCAGTGTCTCACAGTCCCTCTCTCTCAGGGGAGATCTGTACACTGACCGGTGTCTCTCAGGAGGAGATCTGTACACCGACCAGTGTTTCTCAGTCCCTCTCTCTCGGGGGAGATCTGTACACTGACCGGTGTCTCTCAGTCCCTCTCTCTCAGGGGGAGATCTGTACACTGACCGGTGTCTCTCAGTCCCTCTCTCTCAGGGGGAGATCTGTACACTGACCGGTGTCTCTCAGTCCCTCTCTCTCAGGGGGAGATCTGTACACTAACCGGTGTCTCTCAGTCACTCTCTCTCAGGGGGAGATCTGTACACTGACCGGTGTCTCTCAGCCCCTCTCTCTCAGGGGATGTCTGTACTCTGACCGGTGTTTCTCAGTCCCTCTCTCTGAGGGGAGATCTGTACACTGATCGGTGTCTCTCAGTCGCTCTCTTTTAGGGGGAGATCTGTACCTTGACCGGTGTCTCTCAGTGCCTCTCTCTCAGGGGGAGATCTGTACCTTGACCGGTGTCTCTCAGTCCCTCTCTCTCAGGGGGAGATCTGTACACTGACCGGTGTCTCTCAGTCCCTCTCTCTCATGGGAGGTCTGTACTCTGACCGGTGTTTCTCAGTCCCTCTCTCTGAGGGGAGATCTGTACACTGACCGGTGTCTCTCAGTCCCTCTCTCTCGGGCGGAGATCTGTACATTGACGGGTGTCTCTCAGTCCCTCTCTCTCGGGGGCAGATCTATACACTGACCAGTGTCTCTCAGTCCCTCTCTCTCAGGGGGAGATCTGTACACTGACCGGTGTCTCTCAGTCCCTCTCTCTCGGGGAAATCTGTACACTGACCGGTGTCTCTCAGTCCCTCTCTCTGGGGTGGGAGATCTGTCCACTGACCGGTGTCTCTCAGTCCCTCTCTCTCGGGGGGAGATCTGTACACTGATCGGTGTCTCTCAGTCCCTCTCTTTCAGGGGGAGATCTGTACACCGACCGGTGTCTCTCAGTCCCTCTGTCTCGGGGGGAGATCTGTACACCGACCAGTGTTTCTCAGTCCCTCTCTCTCGGGGGAGATCTGTACACTGACCAGTGTCTCACAGTCCCTCTCTCTCAGGGGAGATCTGTACACTGACCGGTGTCTCTCAGGAGGAGATCTGAACACCGACCAGTGTTTCTCAGTTCCTCTCTCTCGGGGGAGATCTGTACACTGACCGGTGTCTCTCAGTCCCTCTCTCTCAGGGGGAGATCTGTACACTGACCGGTGTCTCTCAGTCCCTCTCTCTCAGGGGAGGTCTGTACTCTGACCGGTGTTTCTCAGTCCCTCTCTCTGAGGGGAGATTTGTACACTGATCGGTGTCTCTCAGTCGCTCTCTTTTAGGGGGAGATCTGTACCTTGACCGGTGTCTCTCAGTGCCTCTCTCTCAGGGGGAGATCTGTACCTTGACCGGTGTCTCTCAGTCCCTCTCTCTCAGGGGAGGTCTGTACTCTGACCGGTGTTTCTCAGTCCCTCTCTCTGAGGGGAGATCTGTACACTGACCGGTGTCTCTCAGTCCCTCTCTCTCGGGGGGAGATCTGTGCACTGACCGGTGTCTCTCAGTCCCTCTCTCTCAGGGGGAGATCTGTACACTGACCGGTGTCCCTCAGTCCCTCTCTCTCGGGGGGAGATCTGTGCACTGACCGGTGTCTCTCAGTCCCTCTCTCTCAGGGGGAGATCTCTACACTGACCGGTGTCTCTCAGTCACTCTCTCTCAGGGGGAGATCTGTACACTGACCGGTGTCTCTCAGTCCCTCTCTCTCAGGGGGAGATCTGTACACTGACCGGTGTCCCTCAGTCCCTCACTCTCAGGGGGAGATCTGTACACTGACCGGTGTCCCTCAGTCCCTCTCTCTCAGGGGGAGATTTGTACACTGACCGGTGTCCCTCAGTCCCTCTCTCTCAGGGGGAGATCTGTACACTGACCGGTGTCCCTCAGTCCCTCACTCTCAGGGGGAGATCTGTACACTGACCGGTGTCCCTCAGTCCCTCTCTCTCGGGGGCAGATTTGTACACTGACCGGTGTCCCTCAGTCCCTCTCTCTCAGGGGGAGATTTGTACACTGACCGGTGTCCCTCAGTCCCTCTCTCTCAGGGGGAGATCTGTACACTGACCGGTGTCTCTCAGTCCCTCTCTCTCAGGGGGAGATCTGTACACTGACCAGTGTCTCTCAGTCCCTCTCTCTGGGGGGGGAGATCTGTCCACTGACCGGTGTCTCTCAGTCCCTCTCTCTCGGGGGGAGATCTGTACACTGATCGGTGTCTCTCAGTCCCTCTCTTTCAGGGGGAGATCTACATTGACCGTTGTCTCTCAGTCCCTCTCTCTCAGGGGGAGATCTGTACACTGACCGGTGTCTCTCAGTCCCTCTCTCTCGGGGGAGATCTGTACACTGACCAGTGTCTCACAGTCCCTCTCTCTCAGGGGAGATCTGTACACTGACCGGTGTCTCTCAGGAGGAGATCTGTACACCGACCAGTGTTTCTCAGTCCCTCTCTCTCGGGGGAGATCTGTACACTGACCGGTGTCTCTCAGTCCCTCTCTCTCAGGAGGAGATCTGTACACTGACCGGTGTCTCTCAGTCCCTCTCTCTCAGGGGAGATCTGTACTCTGACCGGTGTCTCTCAGTCCCTCTCTCTCAGGGGGAGATCTTTACACTAACCGGTGTCTCTCAGTCACTCTCTCTCAGGGGGAGATCTGTACACTGACCGGTGTCTCTCAGCCCCTCTCTCTCAGGGGAGATCTGTACTCTGACCGGTGTTTCTCAGTCCCTCTCTCTCAGGGGGAGATCTGTACACTGACCGGTGTTTCTCAGTCCCTCTCTCTGAGGGGAGATCTGTACACTGACCGGTGTCTCTCAGTCCCTCTCTCTCGGGGAAATCTGTACACTGACCGGTGTCTCTCAGTTCCTCTCTCTCGGGGGCAGATCTGTACACTGACCGGTGTCTCTCAGTCCCTCTCTCTCAGGGGGAGATCTGTACACTGACCGGTGTCTCTCAGTCCCTCTCTCTCGGGGAAATCTGTACACTGACCGGTGTCTCTCAGTTCCTCTCTCTCGGGGGCAGATCTGTACACTGACCGGTGTCTCTCAGTCCCTCTCTCTCAGGGGGAGATCTGTACACTGACCGGTGTCTCTCAGTCCCTCTCTCTCGGGGAAATCTGTACACTGACCGTTGTCTCTCAGTCCCTCTCTCTCGGGGGAGATCTGTACACTGACCGGTGTCTCTCAGTCCCTCTGTCTCAGGGGAGATCTGTACACTGACCGGTGTCTCTCAGTCCCTCTCTCTCGGGGGAGATCTGTACACTGACCAGTGTCTCACAGTCCCTCTCTCTCAGGGGAGATCTGTACACTAACCGGTGTCTCTCAGGAGGAGATCTGTACACCGACCAGTGTTTCTCAGTCCCTCTCTCTCGGGGGAGATCTGTACACTGACCGGTGTCTCTCAGTCCCTCTCTCTCAGGGGAGATCTTTACACTGACCGGTGTCTCTCAGTCCCTCTCTCTCAGGGGGAGATCTGTACACTGACCGGTGTCTCTCAGTCCCTCTCTCTCAGGGGAGATCTTTACACTGACCGGTGTCTCTCAGTCCCTCTCTCTCTGGGGGAGATCTGTACACTGACCGGAGTCTCTCAGTCCCTCTCTCTCAGGGGGAGACCTGTACACTGACCGGTGTCTCTCAGTCCCTCTCTCTCAGGGGGAGATCTGTACACTGACCGGAGTCTCTCAGTCCCTCTCTCTCAGGGGGAGACCTGTACACTGACCGGTGTCTCTCAGTCCCTCTCTCTCAGGGGGAGATCTGTACACTGACCGGTGTCTCTCAGTCCCTCTCTCTCAGGGGGAGATCTGTACACTGACCAGTGTCTCTCAGTCCCTCTCTCTCAGGGGGAGATCTGTATACTGACCGGTGTCTCTCAGTCCCGCTCTCTCAGGGGGAGATCTGTACACTGACCGGTGTCTCTCAGTCCCTCTCTCACAATGGGAGATCTGTACACTGACCGGTGTCTCACAGTCCCTCTCTCACAATGGGAGATCTGTACACTGACCGGTGTCTCTCAGTCCCTCTCTCACAATGGGAGATCTGTACACTGATCGGTGTCTCTCAGTCGCTCTCTTTCAGGGGGAGATCTGTACACTGACCGGTGTCTCTCAGTCCCTCTCTCTCGGGGGGAGATCTGTACACTGACCGGTGTTTCTCAGTCCCTCTCTCTCAGGGGGAGATCTGTACACTGACCGGTGTCTCTCAGTCCCTCTCTCTCAGGGGGAGATCTGTACACTGACCGGTGTCTCTCAGTTCCTCTCTCTCGGGGAAATCTGTACACTGACCGGTGTCTCTCAGTCCCACTCTCTCAGGGGGAGATCTGTACACTGACCGGTGTCTCTCAGTCCCTCTCTCTGGGGGGGGAGATCTGTCCACTGACCGGTGTCTCTCAGTCCCTCTCTCTCGGGGGGAGATCTGTACACTGATCGGTGTCTCTCAGTCCCTCTCTTTCAGGGGGAGATCTACATTGACCGTTGTCTCTTAGTCCCTCTCTCTCAGGGGGAGATCTGTACACTGACCGGTGTCTCTCAGTCCCTCTGTCTCAGGGGGAGATCTGTACACCGACCAGTGTTTCTCAGTCCCTCTCTCTCGGGGGAGATCTGTACACTGACCAGTGTCTCACAGTCCCTCTCTCTCAGGGGAGATCTGTACACTGACCGGTGTCTCTCAGGTGGAGATCTGTACACCGACCAGTGTTTCTCAGTCCCTCTCTCTCAGGGGGGGATCTTTACACTGACCGGTGTCTCTCAGTCCCTCTCTCTCAGGGGGAGATCTGTACACTGACCGGTGTCTCTCAGTCCCTCTCTCTCAGGGGGAGATCTGTACACAGACCGGTGTCTCTCAGTCCCTCTCTCTCAGGGGGATATCTGTACACTGACCCGTGTCTCTCGGTCCCTCTCTCTCAGGGGGAGATCTGTACACTGACTGGTGTCTCTCAGTCCCTCTCTCTGAGGGGGAGATCTGTACACTGACCGGAGTCTCTCAGTCCCTCTCTCTGAGGGGAGATCTGTACACTGATCGGTGTCTCTCAGTCCCTCTCTCTCAGGGGGAGATTTGTACACTGACCGGTGTCCCTCAGTCCCTCACTCTCAGGGGGAGATCTGTACACTGACGGGTGTCTCTCAGTGCCTCTCTCTTGGGGGGAGATCTGTACACTGACCGGTGTCTCTCAGTCGCTCTCTTTCAGGGGGAGATCTACATAGACCGGTGTCTCTCAGTCCCTCTCTCTCAGGGGGAGATCTGTACACTGACCGGTGTCTCTCAGTCCCTCTCTCTCGGGGAAATCTGTACACTGACCGGTGTCTCTCAGTCCCTCTCTCTGGGGGGGGAGATCTGTCCACTGACCGGTGTCTCTCAGTCCCTCTCTCTCGGGGGGAGATCTGTACACTGATCGGTGTCTCTCAGTCCCTCTCTTTCAGGGGGAGATCTACATTGACCGTTGTCTCTCAGTCCCTCTCTCTCAGGGGGAGATCTGTACACTGACCGGTGTCTCTCAGTCCCTCTGTCTCGGGGGAGATCTGTACACTGACCAGTGTCTCACAGTCCCTCTCTCTCAGGGGAGATCTGTACACTGACCGGTGTCTCTCAGGAGGAGATCTGTACACTGACCGGTGTCTCTCAGTCCCTCTCTCTCAGGGGGAGATCTGTACACTGACCGGTGTCTCTCAGTCCCTCTCTCTCAGGGGGAGATCTGTACACAGACCGGTGTCTCTCAGTCCCTCTCTCTCAGGGGGATATCTGTACACTGACCGGGGTCTCTCGGTCCCTCTCTCTCAGGGGGAGATCTGTACACTGACTGGTGTCTCTCAGTCCCTCTCTCTGAGGGGGAGATCTGTACACTGACCGGAGTCTCTCAGTCCCACTCTCTCAGGGGGAGATCTGTACACTGACTGGTGTCTCTCAGTCCCTCTCTCTGAGGGGGAGATCTGTACACTGACCGGTGTCTCTCAGTCCCTCTGTCTCGGGGGGAGATCTGTACACCGACCAGTGTTCCTCAGTCCCTCTCTCTCGGGGGAGATCTGTACACTGACCAGTGTCTCACAGTCCCTCTCTCTCAGGGGAGATCTGTACACTGACTGGTGTCTCTCAGGTGGAGATCTGTACACTGACCGGTGTCTCTCAGTCCCTCTCTCTCAGGGGGAGATCTGTACACTGACCGGTGTCTCTCAGTCCCTCTCTCTCAGGGGGAGATCTGTACACAGACCGGTGTCTCTCAGTCCCTCTCTCTCAGGGGGATATCTGTACACTGACCGGTGTCTCTCGGTCCCTCTCTCTCAGCGGGAGATCTGTACACTGACTGGTGTCTCTCAGTCCCTCTCTCTGAGGGGGAGATCTGTACACTGACCGGTGTCTCTCAGTCCCTCTCTCTCAGGGGGAGATCTGTACACTGACCGGTGTCCCTCAGTCCCTCTCTCTCAGGGGGAGATCTGTACACTGACGGGTGTCTCTCAGTCCCTCTCTCTTGGGGGGAGATCTGTACACTGACCGGTGTCTCTCAGTCGCTCTCTTTCAGGGGGAGATCTACATAGACCGGTGTCTCTCAGTCCCTCTCTCTCAGGGGGAGATCTGTACACTGACCGGTGTCTCTCAGTCTCTCTCTCTCGGGGAAATCTGTACACTGACCGGTGTCTCTCAGTCCCTCTCTCTGGGGGGGGAGATCTGTCCACTGACCGGTGTCTCTCAGTCCCTCTCTCTCGGGGGGAGATCTGTACACTGATCGGTGTCTCTCAGTCCCTCTCTTTCAGGGGGAGATCTACATTGACCGTTGTCTCTCAGTCCCTCTCTCTCAGGGGGAGATCTGTACACTGACCGGTGTCTCTCAGTCCCTCTGTCTCGGGGGAGATCTGTACACTGACCAGTGTCTCACAGTCCCTCTCTCTCAGGGGAGATCTGTACACTGACCGGTGTCTCTCAGGAGGAGATCTGTACACTGACCGGTGTCTCTCAGTCCCTCTCTCTGGGGGGGGAGATCTGTCCACTGACCGGTGTCTCTCAGTCCCTCTCTCTCGGGGGGAGATCTGTCCACTGATCGGTGTCTCTCAGTCCCTCTCTTTCAGGGGGAGATCTACATTGACCGTTGTCTCTCAGTCCCTCTCTCTCAGGGGGAGATCTGTACACTGACCGGTGTCTCTCAGTCCCTCTGTCTCGGGGGAGATCTGTACACTGACCAGTGTCTCACAGTCCCTCACTCTCAGGGGAGATCTGTACACTGACCGGTGTCTCTCAGGAGGAGATCTGTACACTGACCGGTGTCTCTCAGTCCCTCTCTCTGGGGGGGGGAGATCTGTCCACTGACCGGTGTCTCTCAGTCCCTCTCTCTCGGGGGGAGATCTGTACACTGATCGGTGTCTCTCAGTCCCTCTCTTTCAGGGGGAGATCTACATTGACCGTTGTCTCTCAGTCCCTCTCTCTCAGGGGGAGATCTGTACACTGACCGGTGTCTCTCAGTCCCTCTGTCTCGGGGGAGATCTGTACACTGACCAGTGTCTCACAGTCCCTCTCTCTCAGGGGAGATCTGTACACTGACCGGTGTCTCTCAGGAGGAGATCTGTACACTGATCGGTGTCTCTCAGTCCCTCTCTCTCAGGAGGAGATCTCTACACTGATCGGTGTCTCTCAGTCCCTCTCTTTCAGGGGGAGATCTACATTGACCGGTGTCTCTCAGTCCCTCTCTCTCAGGGGGAGATCTGTACACTGACCGGTGTCTCTCAGTCCCTCTGTCTCGGGGGGAGATCTGTACACCGACCAGTGTTTCTCAGTCCCTCTCTCTCGGGGGAGATCTGTACACTGACCAGTGTCTCACAGTCCCTCTCCCTCAGGGGAGATCTGTACACTGACCGGTGTCTCTCAGGAGGAGATCTGTACACTGAACGGTGTCTCTCAGTCCCTCTCTCTCAGGAGGAGATCTCTACACTGAGCGGTGTCTCTCAGTCCCTCTCTCTCAGGGGGAGATCTGTACACTGACCGGTGTCTCTCGGTCCCTCTCTCTCAGGGGGAGATCTGTACACTGACTGGTGTCTCTCAGTCCCTCTCTCTGGGGGGGGAGATCTGTCCACTGACCAGTGTCTCTCAGTCCCTCTCTCTCGGGGGGAGATCTGTACACTGATCGGTGTCTCTCAGTCCCTCTGTCTCGGGGGGAGATCTGTACACCGACCAGTGTTTCTCAGTCCCTCTCTCTCGGGGGAGATCTGTACACTGACCAGTGTCTCACAGTCCCTCTCTCTCAGGGGAGATCTGTACACTGACCGGTGTCTCTCAGGAGGAGATCTGTAAACTGACCGGTGTCTCTCAGTCCCTCTCTCTCAGGAGGAGATCTCTACACTGAGCGGTGTCTCTCAGTCCCTCTCTCTCAGGAGGAGATCTGTACACTGACCGGAGTCTCTCAGTCCTACTCTCTCAGGGGGAGATCTGTACACTGACTGGTGCCTCTCAGTCCCTCTCTCTGTGGGGGAGATCTGTACACTGACCGGTGTCTCTCAGTCCCTCTCTCTCAGGGGTGATCTGTACACTGACCGGTGTCTCTCAGTCCCTCTGTCTCGGGGGGAGATCTGTACACTGACCGGTGTCTCTCAGTCCCTCTCTCTCAGGGGAGATCTTTACACTGACCGGTGTCTCTCAGTCCCTCTCTCTCGGGAAATCTGTACACTGACCGGTGTCTTTCAGTCCCTCTCTCTTGGGGGGAGATCTGTACACTGACCGGTGTCTCTCAGTCCCTCTCTCTCGGGGGCAGATCTGTGCACTGACCGGTGTCTCTCAGTCCCTCTCTCTCGGGGGGAGATCTGTGCACTGACCGGTGTCTCTCAGTCCCTCTCTCTCGGGCGGAGATCTGTACATTGACGGGTGTCTATCAGTCACTCTCTCTCAGGGGAGATCTGTACACTGACCGGTGTCTCTCAGTCCCTCTCTCTCAGGGGGAGATCTGTACACTGACCGGTGTCCCTCAGTCCCTCACTCTCAGGGGGAGATCTGTACACTGACCGGTGTCTCTCAGTCCCTCTCTCTTGGGGGAGATCTGTACACTGATCGGTGTCTCTCAGTCGCTCTCTTTCAGGGGGAGATCTACATAGACCTGTGTCTCTCAGTCCCTCTCTCTCGGGGAAATCTGAACACTGTCCGGTGTCTCTCAGTCCCTCTCTCTGGGGGGGGAGATCTGTCCACTGACCGTGTCTCTCAGTCCCGCTCTCTCGGGGGGAGATCTGTACACTGATCGGTGTCTCTCAGTCCCTCTCTTTCAGGGGGAGATCTACATTGACCGTTGTCTCTCAGTCCCTCTCTCTCAGGGGGAGATCTGCACACTGACCGGTGTCTCTCAGTCCCTCTGTCTCGGGGGGAGATCTGTACACCGACCGGTGTTTCTCAGTCCCTCTCTCTCGGGGAGATCTGTACACTGACCAGTGTCTCACAGTCCCTCTCTCTCAGTGGAGATCTGTACACTGACCGGTGTCACTCAGGAGGAGATCTGTACACTGACCGGTGTCTCAGTCCCTCTCTCTCAGGAGGAGATCTGTACACTGAGCGGTGTCTCTCAGTCCCTCTCTCTCAGGGGGAGATCTGTATACTGACCGGTGTCTCTCATTCCCTCTCTCTCAGGGGGAGATCTGTACACTGACCGGTGTCTCTCAGTCCCTCTCTCTCAGGGGAGATCTGTACACTGACCGGTGTCTCTCAGTCCCTCTCTCTCAGGGGGATATCTGTACACTGACCGGTGTCTCTCGGTCCCTCTCTCTCAGGGGGAGATCTGTACACTGACTGGTGTCTCTCAGTCCCTCTCTCTCAGGAGGAGATCTGTACACTGACCGGAGTCTCTCAGTCCCACTCTCTCAGGGGGAGATCTGTACTCTGACTGGTGTCTCTCAGTCCCTCTCTCTGAGGGGGAGATCTGTACACTGACCGGTGTCTCTCAGTCCCTCTCTCTCGGGGAAATCTGAACACTGTCCGGTGTCTCTCAGTCCCTCTCTCTGGGGGGGGAGATCTGTCCACTGACCGGTGTCTCTCAGTTCCTCTCTCTCGGGGGCAGATCTGTACACTAACCGGTGTCTCACACTCCCTCACTCTTAGGGGAAGATCTGTACACTGACCGGTGTCTCTCAGTCCCTCTCTCTCGTGGAGAGATCTGTACACTGACCGGTGTCTCTCAGTCCCTCTCTCTTAGGGGGAGATCTGTACACTGACCGGTATCTCTCAGTCCCTCTCTCTCGGGGAGAGATCTGTACACTGACCGGTGTCTCTCAGTCACTCTCTCTCAGGGGGAGATCTGTACACTCACCGGTGTCTCTCAGTCCCTCTCTCTCAGGGGGAGATCTGTACACTGATCGGTGTCTCTCAGTCCCTCTCTCTCAGGGGGAGATCTGTACACTGACCGGTGTCTCTCAGTCCCTCTCTCTCAGGGGGAGATCTGTACACTCACCGGTGTCTCTCAGTCCCTCTCTCTCAGGGGAGATCTGTACACTGACCGGTGTCTCTCAGTCCCTCTCTCTCAGAGGGAGATCTGTTCATTGACCGGTGTCTCTCAGTCCCTCTCTCTCAGGGGGAGATCTGTACACTGACCGGTGTCTCTCAGTCCCTCTCTCTCAGGGGAGATCTGTACACTGACCGGAGTCTCTCAGTCCTACTCTCTCAGGGGGAGATCTGTACACTGACTGGTGTCTCTCAGTCCCTCTCTCTGTGGGGGAGATCTGTACACTGACCGGTGTCTCTCAGTCCCTCTCTCTCAGGGGTGATCTGTACACTGACCGGTGTCTCTCAGTCCCTCTGTCTCGGGGGGAGATCTGTACACTGACCGGTTTCTCTCAGTCCCTCTCTCTCAGGGGAGATCTTTACACTGACCGGTGTCTCTCAGTCCCTCTCTCTCGGGGAAATCTGTACACTGACCGGTGTCTCTCAGTCCCTCTCTCTTGGGGGGAGATCTGTACACTGACCGGTGTCTCTCAGTCCCTCTCTCTCGGGGGCAGATCTGTGCACTGACCGGTGTCTCTCAGTCCCTCTCTCTCAGGGGGAGATCTGTACACTGACCAGTGTCTCTCAGTCCCTCTCTCTCAGAGGGAGATCTATATACTGACCGGTGTTTCTCAGTCCCTCTCTCTGAGGGGAGATCTGTACACTGACCGGTGTCTCTCAGTCCCTCTCTCTCGGGGGGAGATCTGTGCACTGACCGGTGTCTCTCAGTCCCTCTCTCTCGGGCGGAGATCTGTACATTGACGGGTGTCTATCAGTCACTCTCTCTCAGGGGGAGATCTGTACACTGACCTGTGTCTCTCAGTCCCTCTCTCTCAGGGGGAGATCTGTACACTGACCGGTGTCCCTCAGTCCCTCACTCTCAGGGGGAGATCTGTACACTGACCGGTGTCTCTCAGTCCCTCTCTCTTGGGGGGAGATCTGTACACTGTTCGGTGTCTCTCAGTCGCTCTCTTTCAGGGGGAGATCTACATAGACCGGTGTCTCTCAGTCCCACTCTCTCAGGGGGAGATCTGTACACTGACCGGTGTCTCTCAGTCCCTCTCTCTTAGGGGGAGATCTGTACACTGACCGGTATCTCTCAGTCCCTCTCTCTCGGGGAGAGATCTGTACACTGACCGGTGTCTCTCAGTCCCTCTCTCTCAGGGGGAGATCTGTACACTGACCGGTGTCTCTCAGTCCCTCTCTCTCAGGGGGAGATCTGTACACTCACCGGTGTCTCTCAGTCCCTCTCTCTCAGGGGGAGATCTGTACACTGATCGGTGTCTCTCAGTCCCTCTCTCTCAGGGGGAGATCTGTACACTGACCGGTGTCTCTCAGTCCCTCTCTCTCAGGGGGAGATCTGTACACTCACCGGTGTCTCTCAGTCCCTCTCTCTCAGGGGAGATCTGTACACTGACCGGTGTCTCTCAGTCCCTCTATCTCAGAGGGAGATCTGTTCATTGACCGGTGTCTCTCAGTCCCTCTCTCTCAGGGGGAGATCTGTACACTGACCGGTGTCTCTCAGTCCCTCTCTCTCAGGGGGAAATCTTTACACTGACCGGTGTCTCTCAGTCCCTCTGTCTCGGGGGGAGATCTGTACACTGACCGGTGTCTCTCAGTCCCTCTGTCTCGGGGGGAGATCTGTACACTGACCGGTGTCTCTCAGTCCCTCTCTCTCAGGGGAGATCTGTACACTGACCGGTGTCTCTCAGTCCCTCTCTCTCAGGGGAGATCTTTACACTGACCGGTGTCTCTCAGTCCCTCTCTCTCGGGGAAATCTGTACACTGACCGGTGTCTCTCAGTCCCTCTCTCTTGGGGGGAGATCTGTACACTGACCGGTGTCTCTCAGTTCCTCTCTCTAGGGGGCAGATCTGTACACTGACCGGTGTCTCTCACTCCCTCTCTCTTAGGGGGAGATCTGTACACTGACCGGTGTCTCTCAGTCCCTCTCTCTCAGGGGTGATCTGTACACTGACCGGTATCTCTTAGTCCCTCTCTCTCGGGGAGAGATCTGTACACTAACCGGTGTCTCTCAGTGCCTCTCTCTCAGGGGGAGATCTGTACCTTGACCGGTGTCTCTCAGTGCCTCTCTCTCAGGGGGAGATCTGTACCTTGACCAGTGTCTCTCAGTCCCTCTCTCTCAGGGGGAGATCTGTACACTGACCGGTGTCTCTCAGTCCCTCTCTCTCGGGGGGAGATCAGTGCACTGACCGGTGTCTCTCAGTCCCTCTCTCTCGGGCGGAGATCTGTACATTGACGGGTGTCTATCAGTCACTCTCTCTCAGGGGCAGATCTGTACACTGACCGGTGTCTCTCAGTCCCTCTCTCTCAGGGGGAGATCTGTACACTGACCGGTGTCTCTCAGTCCCTCTCTCTTGGGGGGAGATCTGTACACTGATTGGTGTCTCTCAGTCGCTCTCTTTCAGGGGGAGATCTACATAGACCGGTGTCTCTCAGTCCCTCTCTCTCAGGGGGAGAGCTGTACACTGACCGGTGTCTCTCAGTCCCTCTCTCTCGGGGAAATCTGAACACTGTCCGGTGTCTCTCAGTCCCTCTCTCTGGGGGGGGGAGATCTGTCCACTGACCGGTGTCTCTCAGTCCCGCTCTCTCGGGGGGAGATCTGTACACTGATCGGTGTCTCTCAGTCCCTCTCTTTCAGGGGGAGATCTACATTGACCGTTGTCTCTCAGTCCCTCTCTCTCAGGGGGAGATCTGCACACTGACCGGTGTCTCTCAGTCCCTCTGTCTCGGGGGGAGATCTGTACACCGACCGGTGTTTCTCAGTCCCTCTCTCTCGGGGGAGATCTGTACACTGACCGGTGTCTCTCAGTCCCTCTCTCTCGGGGGAGATCTGTACACTGACCAGTGTCTCACAGTCCCTCTCTCTCAGTGGAGATCTGTACACTGACCGGTGTCACTCAGGAGGAGATCTGTACACTGACCGGTGTCTCAGTCCCTCTCTCTCAGGAGGAGATCTGTACACTGAGCGGTGTCTCTCAGTCCCTCTCTCTCAGGGGGAGATCTGTATACTGACCGGTGTCTCTCATTCCCTCTCTCTCAGGGGGAGATCTGTACACTGACCGGTGTCTCTCAGTCCCTCTCTCTCAGGGGGATATCTGTACACTGACCGGTGTCTCTCGGTCCCTCTCTCTCAGGGGGAGATCTGTACACTGACTGGTGTCTCTCAGTCCCTCTCTCTCAGGAGGAGATCTGTACACTGACCGGAGTCTCTCAGTCCCACTCTCTCAGGGGGAGATCTGTACACTGACTGGTGTCTCTCAGTCCCTCTCTCTGAGGGGGAGATCTGTACACTGACCGGTGTCTCTCAGTCCCTCTCTCTCGGGGAAATCTGAACACTGTCCGGTGTCTCTCAGTCCCTCTCTCTGGGGGGGGAGATCTGTCCACTGACCGGTGTCTCTCAGTCCCTCTCTCTCGTGGAGAGATCTGTACACTGACCGGTGTCTCTCAGTCCCTCTCTCTTAGGGGGAGATCTGTACACTGACCGGTATCTCTCAGTCCCTCTCTCTCAGGGGGAGATCTGTACACTGACCGGTGTCTCTCAGTCCCTCTCTCTTAGGGGGAGATCTGTACACTGACCGGTATCTCTCAGTCCCTCTCTCTCGGGGAGAGATCTGTACACTGACCGGTGTCTCTCAGTCCCTCTCTCTCAGGGGGAGATCTGTACACTGACCGGTGTCTCTCAGTCCCTCTCTCTCAGGGGGAGATCTGTACACTCACCGGTGTCTCTCAGTCCCACTCTCTCAGGGGAGATCTTTACACTGACCGGTGTCTCTCAGTCCCTCTCTCTCGGGGGGAGATCTGTACACTGACCGGTGTCTCTCAGTTCCTCTCTCTCGGGGGCAGATCTGTACACTGACCGGTGTCTCTCAGTCCCTCTCTCTCAGGGGAGATCTGTGTACTGACCGGTGTCTCTCAGTCCCTCTCTCTCAGGGGTGATCTGTACACTGACCGGTATCTCTTAGTCCCTCTCTCTCGGGGAGAGATCTCTACACTAACCGGTGTCTCTCAGTCCCTCTCTCTCAGGGGGAGATCTGTACCTTGACCGGTGTCTCTCAGTGCCTCTCTCTCAGGGGGAGATCTGTACCTTGACCGGTGTCTCTCAGTCCCTCTCTCTCAGGGGGAGATCTGTACACTGACCGGTGTCTCTCAGTCCCTCTCTCTCAGGGGAGGTCTGTACTCTGACCGGTGTTTCTCAGTCCCTCTCTCTGAGGGGAGATCTGTACACTGACCGGTGTCTCTCAGTCCCTCTCTCTTGGGGGGAGATCTGTACACTGACCGGTGTCTCTCAGTTCCTCTCTCTCGGGGGCAGATCTGTACACTGACCGGTGTCTCTCACTCCCTCTCTCTTAGGGGGAGATCTGTACACTGACCGGTGTCTCTCAGTCCCTCTCTCTCAGGGGAGGTCTGTACTCTGACCGGTGTTTCTCAGTCCCTCTCTCTGAGGGGAGATCTGTACACTCACCGGTGTCTCTCAGTCCCTCTCTCTCAGGGGAGATCTGTACACTGACCGGTGTCTCTCAGTCCCTCTCTCTCAGAGGGAGATCTGTTCATTGACCGGTGTCTCTCAGTCCCTCTCTCTCAGGGGGAGATCTGTACACTGACCGGTGTCTCTCAGTCCCTCTCTCTCAGGGGGAAATCTTTACACTGACCGGTGTCTCTCAGTCCCTCTGTCTCGGGGGGAGATCTGTACACTGACCGGTGTCTCTCAGTCCCTCTGTCTCGGGGGGAGATCTGTACACTGACCGGTGTCTCTCAGTCCCTCTCTCTCAGGGGAGATCTGTACACTGACCGGTGTCTCTCAGTCCCTCTCTCTCAGGGGAGATCTTTACACTGACCGGTGTCTCTCAGTCCCTCTCTCTCGGGGAAATCTGTACACTGACCGGTGTCTCTCAGTCCCTCTCTCTTGGGGGGAGATCTGTACACTGACCGGTGTCTCTCACTCCCTCTCTCTTAGGGGGAGATTTGTACACTGACCGGTGTCTCTCAGTCCCTCTCTCTCAGGGGTGATCTGTACACTGACCGGTATCTCTTAGTCCCTCTCTCTCTCAGGGAGAGATCTGTACACTAACCGGTGTCTCTCAGTCCCTCTCTCTCAGGGGGAGATCTGTACCTTGACCGGTGTCTCTCAGTGCCTCTCTCTCAGGGGGAGATCTGTACCTTGACCGGTGTCTCTCAGTCCCTCTCTCTCAGGGGGAGATCTGTACACTGACCGGTGTCTCTCAGTCCCTCTCTCTCAGGGGAGGTCTGTACTCTGACCGGTGTTTCTCAGTCCCTCTCTCTGAGGGGAGATCTGTACACTGACCGGTGTCTCTCAGTCCCTCTCTCTCGGGGGGAGATCAGTGCACTGACCGGTGTCTCTCAGTCCCTCTCTCTCGGGCGGAGATCTGTACATTGACGGGTGTCTATCAGTCACTCTCTCTCAGGGGCAGATCTGTACACTGACCGGTGTCTCTCAGTCCCTCTCTCTCAGGGGGAGATCTGTACACTGACCGGTGTCTCTCAGTCCCTCTGTCTCGGGGGGAGATCTGTACACAGACCGGTGTCTCTCAGTCCCTCTCTCTCAGGGGAGATCTTTACACTGACCGGTATCTCTCAGTCCCTCTCTCTCGGGGAAATCTGTACACTGACCGGTGTCTCTCAGTCCCTCTCTTTTGGGGGGAGATCTGTACACTGACCGGTGTCTCTCAGTTCCTCTCTCTCGGGGGCAGATCTGTACACTGACCGGTGTCTCTCACTCCCTCTCTCTTAGGGGGAGATCTGTACACTGACCGGTGTCTCTCAGTCCCTCTCTCTCAGGGGTGATCTGTACACTGACCGGTATCTCTTAGTCCCTCTCTCTCGGGGAGAGATCTGTACACTGACCGGTGTCTCTCAGTCCCTCTCTCTCAGGGGGAGATCTGTACACTAACCGGTGTCTCTCAGTCACTCTCTCTCAGGGGGAGATCTGTACCTTGACCGGTGTCTCTCAGTGCCTCTCTCTCAGGGGGAGATCTGTACCTTGACCGGTTTCTCTCAGTCCCTCTCTCTCAGGGGGAGATCTGTACACTGACCGGTGTCTCTCAGTCCCTCTCTCTCAGGGGAGGTCTGTACTCTGACCAGTGTTTCTCAGTCCCTCTCTCTGAGGGGAGTTCTGTACACTGACCGGTGTCTCTCAGTCCCTCTCTCTCGGGGGGAGATCTGTGCACTGACCGGTGTCTCTCAGTCCCTCTCTCTCAGGGAGAGATCTGTACACTGACCGGTGTCTCTCAGTCCCTCTCTCTTGGGGGGAGATCTGTACACTGATCGGTGTCTCTCAGTCGCTCTCTTTCAGGGGGAGATCCACATAGACCGGTGTCTCTCAGTCCCTCTCTCTGGGGGGGGAGATCTGTCCACTGACCGGTGTCTCTCAGTCCCTCTCTCTCGGGGGGAGATCTGTACACTGATCGGTGTCTCTCAGTCCCTCTCTTTCAGGGGGAGATCTACATTGACCGGTGTCTCTCGGTCCCTCTCTCTCAGGGGGAGATCTGTACACTGACCGGTGTCTCTCAGTCCCTCTGTCTCGGGGGGAGATCTGTACACCGACCAGTGTTTCTCAGTCCCTCTCTCTCGGGGGAGATCTGTACACTGACCAGTGTCTCACAGTCCCTCTCTCTCAGGGGAGATCTGTACACTGACCGGTGTCTCTCAGGAGGAGATCTGTACACCGACCAGTGTTTCTCAGTCCCCCTCTCTCGGGGGAGATCTGTACACTGACCGGTGTCTCTCAGTCCCTCTCTCTCAGGGGAGATCTGTACACTGACCGGTGTCTCTCGGTCCCTCTCTCTCAGGGGGAGATCTGTACACTGACCGGTGTCTCTCAGTCCCTCTCTCTCAGGGGAGATCTGTACACTGACCGGTGTCTCTCAGTCCCTCTCTCTCGGGGGGAGATCTGTACACTGATCGGTGTCTCTCAGTCCCTCTGTCTCGGGGGGAGATCTGTACACCGACCAGTGTTTCTCAGTCCCTCTCTCTCGGGGGAGATCTGTACACTGACCAGTGTCTCACAGTCCCTCTCTCTCAGGGGAGATCTGTACACTGACCGGTGTCTCTCAGGAGGAGATCTGTACACTGACCGGTGTCTCTCAGTCCCTCTCTCTCAGGAGGAGATCTCTACACTGAGCGGTGTCTCTCAGTCCCTCTCTCTCAGGAGGAGATCTGTACACTGACCGGAGTCTCTCAGTCCCACTCTCTCAGGGGGAGATCTGTACACTGACTGGTGTCTCTCAGTCCCTCTCTCTGAGGGGGAGATCTGTACACTGACCGGTGTC
Source organism: Hypanus sabinus (assembly GCF_030144855.1). NCBI lineage: Eukaryota > Metazoa > Chordata > Chondrichthyes > Myliobatiformes > Dasyatidae > Hypanus > Hypanus sabinus. The sequence continues at coordinate 56,505 of NW_026779365.1, read as the reverse complement.
TCTCAGTCCCTCTCTCTCGGGGGGAGATCTGTGCACTGACCGGTGTCTCTCAGTCCCTCTCTCTCGGGGGGAGATCTGTACATTGACGGGTGTCTATCAGTCACTCTCTCTCAGGGGGAGATTTGTACACTGACCGGTGTCTCTCAGTCGCTCTCTCTCAGGGGGAGATCTGTACACTGACCGGTGTCTCTCAGTCCCTCTCTCTCAGGGGGAGATCTGTACACTGACCAGTGTCTCTCAGTCCCTCTCTCTCAGAGGGAGATCTATATACTGACCGGTGTTTCTCAGTCCCTCTCTCTGAGGGGAGATCTGTACACTGACCGGTGTCTCTCAGTCCCTCACTCTCAGGGGGAGATCTGTACACCGACCAGTGTCTCTCAGTCCCTCTCTCTCAGGGGGAGATCTGTACACTGACCAGTGTCTCTCAGTCCCAGTCTCTCAGGGGGAGATCTGTACACTGACCAGTCTCTCACAGTCCCTCTCTCTCAGGGGAGATTTGTACACCGACCGGTGTCTCTCAGTCCCTCCTTCTCAGGAGGAGATCTGTACACTGAGCGGTGTCTCTCAGTCCCTCTCTCTCAGGGGGAGATCTATACTCTGACTGGTGTTTCTCAGTCCCTCTCTCTGAGGGGAGATTCGTACACTGACCGGTGTCTCTCAGTCCCTCTCTCTCAGGGGGAGATCTGTACTCTGAACGGTGTCTCTCTGTCCCTCTCTCTCGGAGGGAGATCTGTACACTGACCGGTATCTCTCAGTCCCTCTCTCTCGGGGGGAGATATGTACACTGACCGGTGTCCCTCAGTCCCTCTCTCAATGGGGGTGATCTGTGCACTGACCGCTGTCTCAGTCCCTCTCTCTCAGGGGGAGATCTGTACATTGACCGGTGTCTCTCAGTCTCTCTCTCTCGGGGGGAGATCTGTACACTGACCGGTGTCTCTCAGTCCCTCTCTCTCGGGGGGAGATCTGTACACTGACCGGTGTCTCTCAGGAGGAGATCTGTACACTGACCGGTGTCTCTCAGTCCCTCTCTCTCGGGGGGAGATCAGTGCCCTGACCGGTGTCTCTCAGTCCCTCTCTCTCGGGCGGAGATCTGTACATTGACGGGTGTCTCTCAGTCCCTCTCTCTTGGGGGGAGATCTCTACACTGATCGGTGTCTCTCAGGTCGCTCTCTTTCAGGGGGAGATCTGTACACAGACCGGTGTCTCTCAGTCCCTCTCTCTCAGGGGGAGATCTGTACACTGACCGGTGTCTCTCAGTCCCTCTCTCTCGGGGAAATCTGTACACTGACAGGTGTCACTCAGTCCCTCTCTCTGGGGGGGGAAATCTGTCCACTGACCGGTGTCTCTCAGTCCCTCTCTCTCGGGGGGAGATCTGTACACTGACCGGTGTCTCTCAGTCCCTCTGTTTCAGGGGGAGATCTACATTGACCGTTGTCTCTCAGTCCCTCTCTCTCAGGGGGAGATCTGTACACTGACCGGTGTCTCTCAGTCCCTCTGTCTCGGGGGGAGATCTGTACACCGACCAGTGTTTCTCAGTCCCTCTCTCTCGGGGGAGATCTGTACACTGACCAGTGTCTCACAGTCCCTCTCTCTCAGGGGAGATCTGTACACTGACCGGTGTCTCTCAGTCCCTCTCTCTCAGGGGGAGATCTTTACACTGAGCAGTGTCTCTCAGTCCCTCTCTCTCAGGGGGAGATCTGTACACTGATCGGTGTCTCTCAGTCCCTCTCTCTCAGGGGGAGATCTGTACACTGACCGGTGTCTCTCAGTCCCTCTCTCTCAGGGGGATATCTGTACACTGACCGGTGTCTCTCGGTCCCTCTCTCTCAGGGGGAGATCTGTACACTGACTGGTGTCTCTCAGTCCCTCTCTCTCAGGAGGAGATCTGTACACAGACCGGTGTCTCTCAGTCCCTCTCTCTCAGGGGAGATCTTTACACTGACCGGTGTCTCTCAGTCCCTCTCTCTCAGGGGGATATCTGTACACTGACCGGTGTCTCTCGGTCCCTCTCTCTCAGGGGGAGATCTGTACACTGACTGGTGTCTCTCGGTCCCTCTCTCTCAGGAGGAGATCTGTACACTGACCGGAGTCTCTCAGTCCCACTCTCTCAGGGGGAGATCTGTACACTGACTGGTGTCTCTCAGTCCCTCTCTCTGAAGGGGAGATCTGTACACTGACCAGTGTCTCTCAGTCCCTCGCTCTCGGGGGAGATCTGTGCACTGACCGGTGTCTCTCAGTCCCTCTCTCTCGGGGGGAGAACTGTACATTGACGGGTGTCTATCAGTCACTCTCTCTCAGGGGGAAATCTGTACACTGACCGGTGTCTCTCAGTCCCTCACTCTCGGGGAGATCTGTACACCGACCAGTGTCTCTCAGTCCCTCTCTCTCAGGGGGAGATCTGTACACTGACCAGTGTCTCTCAGTCCCAGTCTCTCAGGGGGAGATCTGTACACTGACCAGTCTCTCACAGTCCCTCTCTCTCAGGGGAGATTTGTACACTGACCGGTGTCCCTCAGGAGGAGATCTGTACACCGACCGGTGTCTCTCAGTCCCTCCTTCTCAGGAGGAGATCTGTACACTGACCGGTGTCTCTCAGTCCCTCTCTCTCGGGGGGAGATCTGTACACTGAGCGGTGTCTCTCAGTCCCTCTCTCTCAGGGGGAGATCTATACTCTGACTGGTGTTTCTCAGTCCCTATCTCTGAGGGGAGATTCGTACACTGACCGGTGTCTCTCAGTCCCTCTCTCTCAGGGGGAGATCTGTACACTGACCGGTGTCTCTCTGTCCCTCTCTCTCAGGGGGAGATCTGTACACTGACCGGTGTCTCTCAGGAGGAGATCTGTACACTGACCGGTGTCTCTCAGTCCCTCTCTCTCGGGGGGAGATCAGTGCACTGACCGGTGTCTCTCAGTCCCTCTCTCTCGGGCGGAGATCTGTACATTGACGGGTGTCTATAAGTCACTCTCTCTCAGGGGCAGAGCTGTACACTGACCGGTGTCTCTCAGGGGGGGATCTGTACACTGACCGGTGTCTCTCAGTCCCTCTCTCTCAGGGGAGATCTGTACACTGACCGGTGTCTCTCAGTCCCTCTCTCTCAGGGGGAGATCTGTACACTGACCGGTGTCTCTCATGCCCTCTCTCTCAGGGGGAGATCTGTACACTGACTGGTGTCTCTCAGTCCCTCTCTCTCAGGGGAGATCTGTATACTGACCGGTGTCTCTCACTCTCTCTCAGGGGGAGATCTGTACACTGACCTGTGTCTCTCAGTCCCTCTCTCTCAGGGGAGATCTGTACACTGACCGGTGTCTCTCAGTCCCTCTCTCTCAGGGGAGATCTTTACACTGACCGGTGTCTCTCAGTCCCTCTCTCTCAGGGGGAGATCTGTACACTGACCGGTGTCTCTCAGTCCCTCTCTCTCAGGGGCGATCTTTACATTGACCGGTGTCTCTCAGTCCCTCTCTCTCAGGGGAGATCTTTACACTGACCGGTGTCTCTCAGTCCCTCTCTCTCAGGGGGAGATCTGTACACTGACCGGTGTCTCTCAGTCCCTCTCTCTCAGGGGGAGATCTGTACACTGACCGGTGTCTCTCAGTCCCTCTCTCTCAGGGGAGATCTGTACACTGACCGGTGTCTCTCAGTCCCTCTCTCTCGGGGGGAGATCTGTACACTGACCGGTGTCTCTCAGTCCCTCTCTCTCAGGGGAGATCTGTACACTGACCGGTGTCTCTCAGTCCCTCTCTCTCAGGGGGAGATCTGTACACTGACCGGTGTCTCACAGTCCCTCTCTCTCAGGGGGAGATCTGTACACTGACCGGTGTCTCTCAGTCCCTCTCTCTCAGGGAAGATCTGTATACTGACCGGTGTCTCTCACTCTCTCTCAGGGGGAGATCTGTACATTGACCGGTGTCCCTCAGTCCCTCTCTCTCAGGGGGAGATCTGTATACTGACCGGTGTCTCTCGGTCCCTCTCTCTCAGGGGAGATCTGTACATTAACCGGTGTCTCTCAGTCCCTCTCCCTCAGAGGGAGATCTGTACATTGACCGGTGTCTCTCAGTCCCTCTCTCTCAGGGGGAGATCTGTACACTGACCGGTGTCTCTCAGTCCCTCTCTCTCGGGGGGAGATCTGTACACTGACCGGTGTCTCACAGTCCCTCTATCTCAGGGGAGATCTGTACACTGACCGGTGTCTCTCAGTCCCACTCTCTCAGGCGGAGATCGGTACACTGACCGGTGTCTCTCAGTCCCTCTCTCTCAGGGGAGATCTGTATACTGACCGGTGTCTCTCACTCTCTCTCAGGGGGAGATCTGTACACTGACCGGTGTCTCTCAGTCCCTCTCTCTCGGAGGGAGATCTGTACACAGACCGGTGTCTCTCAGTCCCTCTCTCTCTGGGGGGAATCTGTACACTGACCGGTGTCTCTCAGTCCCTCTCTCTCAGGCGGAGATCGGTACACTGACCGGTGTCTCTCAGTCCCTCTCTCTCAGGGGGAGATCTGTACACTGACTGGTGTCTCTCAGTCCCTCTCTCTCAGGAGGAGATCTGTACACTGACCGGAGTCTCTCAGTCCCTCTCTTTCAGGGGGAGATCTACATTGACCGTTGTCTCTCAGTCCCTCTCTCTCAGGGGGAGATCTGTACACTGACTGGTGTCTCTCAGTCCCTCTGTCTCGGGGGGAGATCTGTACACCGACCAGTGTTTCTCAGTCCCTCTCTCTCGGGGGAGATCTGTACACTGACCAGTGTCTCACAGTCCCTCTCTCTCAGGGGAATCTGTACACTGACCAGTGTCTCTCAGGAGGAGATCTGTACACTGACCGGTGTCTCTCAGTCCCTCTCTCTCAGGAGGAGATCTCTACACTGAGCGGTGTCTCTCAGTCCCTCTCTCTCAGGGGGAGATCTGTACACTGACCGGTGTCTCTCAGTCCCTCTCCCTCAGGGGGAGATCTGTACACTGACCGGTGTCTCTCAGTCCCTCTCTCTCAGGGGGAGATCTGTACACTGACCGGTGTCGCTCAGTCCCTCTCTCTCAGGGGGAGATCTGTACACTGACCGGTGTCTCTCAGTCCCTCTCTCTCAGGGGGAGATCTGTACACTGACCGGTGTCGCTCAGTCCCTCTCTCTCAGGGGGAGATCTGTACACTGACCGGTGTCTCTCAGTCCCTCTCTCTCAGGGGAGATCTGTACACTGACCGGTGTCTCTCAGTCCCTCTCTCTCAGGGGGAGATCTGTACACTGACTGGTGTCTCTCAGTCCCTCTCTCTCAGGGGGAGATCTGTACACAGACCGGTGTCTCTCAGTCCCTCTCTCTCAGGGGAGATCTTTACACTGACCGGTGTCTCTCAGTCCCTCTCTCTCAGGGGGATATCTGTACACTGACCGGTGTCTCTCGGTCCCTCTCTCTCAGGGGGAGATCTGTACACTGACTGGTGTCTCTCAGTCCCTCTCTCTCAGGAGGAGATCTGTACACTGACCGGAGTCTCTCAGTCCCACTCTCTCAGGGGGAGATCTGTACACTGACTGGTGTCTCTCAGTCCCTCTCTCTGAAGGGGAGATCTGTACACTGACCAGTGTCTCTCAGTCCCTCTCTCTCGGGGGAGATCTGTGCACTGACCGGTGTCTCTCAGTCCCTCTCTCTCAGGGGGAGATCTGTGCACTGACCGGTGTCTCTCAGTCCCTCTCTCTCGGGGGGAGAACTGTACATTGACGGGTGTCTATCAGTCACTCTCTCTCAGGGGGAAATCTGTACACTGACCGGTGTCTCTCAGTCCCTCACTCTCGGGGAGATCTGTACACCGACCAGTGTCTCTCAGTCCCTCTCTCTCAGGGGGAGATCTGTACACTGACCAGTGTCTCTCAGTCCCAGTCTCTCAGGGGAGATTTGTACACTGACCGGTGTCCCTCAGGAGGAGATCTGTACACCGACCGGTGTCTCTCAGTCCCTCCTTCTCAGGAGGAGATCTGTACACTGACCGGTGTCTCTCAGTCCCTCTCTCTCGGGGGGAGATCTGTACACTGACCGGTGTCTCACAGTCCCTCTATCTCAGGGGAGATCTGTACACTGACCGGTGTCTCTCAGTCCCACTCTCTCAGGCGGAGATCGGTACACTGACCGGTGTCTCTCAGTCCCTCTCTCTCAGGGGAGATCTGTATACTGACCGGTGTCTCTCACTCTCTCTCAGGGGGAGATCTGTACACTGACCGGTGTCTCTCAGTCCCTCTCTCTCGGAGGGAGATCTGTACACAGACCGGTGTCTCTCAGTCCCTCTCTCTCTGGGGGGAATCTGTACACTGACCGGTGTCTCTCAGTCCCTCTCTCTCAGGCGGAGATCGGTACACTGACCGGTGTCTCTCAGTCCCTCTCTCTCAGGGGGAGATCTGTACACTGACTGGTGTCTCTCAGTCCCTCTCTCTCAGGAGGAGATCTGTACACTGACCGGAGTCTCTCAGTCCCTCTCTTTCAGGGGGAGATCTACATTGACCGTTGTCTCTCAGTCCCTCTCTCTCAGGGGGAGATCTGTACACTGACTGGTGTCTCTCAGTCCCTCTGTCTCGGGGGGAGATCTGTACACCGACCAGTGTTTCTCAGTCCCTCTCTCTCGGGGGAGATCTGTACACTGACCAGTGTCTCACAGTCCCTCTCTCTCAGGGGAATCTGTACACTGACCAGTGTCTCTCAGGAGGAGATCTGTACACTGACCGGTGTCTCTCAGTCCCTCTCTCTCAGGAGGAGATCTCTACACTGAGCGGTGTCTCTCAGTCCCTCTCTCTCAGGGGGAGATCTGTACACTGACCGGTGTCTCTCAGTCCCTCTCCCTCAGGGGGAGATCTGTACACTGACCGGTGTCTCTCAGTCCCTCTCTCTCAGGGGGAGATCTGTACACTGACCGGTGTCGCTCAGTCCCTCTCTCTCAGGGGGAGATCTGTACACTGACCGGTGTCTCTCAGTCCCTCTCTCTCAGGGGGAGATCTGTACACTGACCGGTGTCGCTCAGTCCCTCTCTCTCAGGGGGAGATCTGTACACTGACCGGTGTCTCTCAGTCCCTCTCTCTCAGGGGAGATCTGTACACTGACCGGTGTCTCTCAGTCCCTCTCTCTCAGGGGGAGATCTGTACACTGACTGGTGTCTCTCAGTCCCTCTCTCTCAGGGGGAGATCTGTACACAGACCGGTGTCTCTCAGTCCCTCTCTCTCAGGGGAGATCTTTACACTGACCGGTGTCTCTCAGTCCCTCTCTCTCAGGGGGATATCTGTACACTGACCGGTGTCTCTCGGTCCCTCTCTCTCAGGGGGAGATCTGTACACTGACTGGTGTCTCTCAGTCCCTCTCTCTCAGGAGGAGATCTGTACACTGACCGGAGTCTCTCAGTCCCACTCTCTCAGGGGGAGATCTGTACACTGACTGGTGTCTCTCAGTCCCTCTCTCTGAAGGGGAGATCTGTACACTGACCAGTGTCTCTCAGTCCCTCTCTCTCGGGGGAGATCTGTGCACTGACCGGTGTCTCTCAGTCCCTCTCTCTCAGGGGGAGATCTGTGCACTGACCGGTGTCTCTCAGTCCCTCTCTCTCGGGGGGAGAACTGTACATTGACGGGTGTCTATCAGTCACTCTCTCTCAGGGGGAAATCTGTACACTGACCGGTGTCTCTCAGTCCCTCACTCTCGGGGAGATCTGTACACCGACCAGTGTCTCTCAGTCCCTCTCTCTCAGGGGGAGATCTGTACACTGACCAGTGTCTCTCAGTCCCAGTCTCTCAGGGGAGATTTGTACACTGACCGGTGTCCCTCAGGAGGAGATCTGTACACCGACCGGTGTCTCTCAGTCCCTCCTTCTCAGGAGGAGATCTGTACACTGAGCGGTGTCTCTCAGTCCCTCTCTCTCAGGGGGAGATCTATACTCTGACTGGTGTTTCTCAGTCCCTATCTCTGAGGGGAGATTCGTACACTGACCGGTGTCTCTCAGTCCCTCTCTCTCAGGGGGAGATCTGTACACTGACCGGTGTCTCTCTGTCCCTCTCTCTCGGAGGGAGATCTGTACACTGACCGGTGTCTCTCAGTCCCTCTCTCTCAGGGGGAGATCTGTACACTGACCGGTGTCTCTCAGGAGGAGATCTGTACACTGACCGGTGTCTCTCAGTCCCTCTCTCTCGGGGGGAGATCTGTACACTGACAAGTGTCTCACAGTCCCTCTCTCTCAGGGGAGATCTGTACACTGACCGGTGTCTCTCAGTCCCTCTCTCTCAGGGGGAGATCTGTACACTGACCGGTGTCTCTCAGTCCCTCTCTCTCAGGAGGAGATCTGTACACTGACGGGTGTCTCTCAGTCCCTCTCTCTCAGGAGGAGAACTGTACACTGAGCGGTGTCTCTCAGTCCCTCTCTCTCAGGGGGAGATCTGTACACTGAGCGGTGTCTCTCAGTCCCTCTGTCTCAGGGGGAGATCTGTACACTGACCGGTGTCTCTCAGTCCCTCTCTCTCAGGGGGAGATCTGTATACTGACCGGTGTCTCTCAGTCCCTCTCTCTCTGGGGGGAATCTGTACACTGACCGGTGTCTCTCGGTCCCTCTCTCTCAGGGGGAGATCTGTACACTGACCGGTGTCTCTCAGTCCCTCTCTCTCAGGGGGAGATCTGTACACTGACCGGTGTCTCTCAGTCCCTCTCTCTCAGGGGGAGATCTGTACACTAACCGGTGTCTCTCAGTCCCTCTCTCTCAGGGGGAGATCTGTACACTGACCGGTGTCTCTCAGTCCCACTCTCTCAGGGGAAGATCTGTACACTGAGCGGTGTCTCTCAGTCCCTCTCTCTCAGGGGGAGATCTGTACACTGACCTGTGTCTCTCAGTCCCTTTCTCTCAGGGAGATCTGTACACTGACCGGTGTCTCTCAGTCCCTCTCTCTCAGGGGGAGATCTGTACACTGACCGGTGTCTCTCAGTCCCTCTCTCTCAGGGGAGATCTGTACACTGACCGGTGTCTCTCAGTCCCTCTCTCTCGGGGGGAGATCTGTACACTGACCGGTGTCTCACAGTCCCTCTCTCTCAGGGGAGATCTGTACACTGACCGGTGTCTCTCAGTCCCTCTCTCTCAGGGGGAGATCTGTACACTGACCGGTGTCTCACACTCCCTCTCTCTCAGGGGGAGATCTGTACACTGACCGGTGTCTCTCAGTCCCTCTCTCTCAGGGAAGATCTGTATACTGACCGGTGTCTCTCACTCTCTCTCAGGGGGAGATCTGTACACTGACCGGTGTCTCTCAGTCCCTCTCTCTCAGGGGAGATCCGTATACTGACCGGTGTCTCTCAGTCCCTCTCTCTCAGAGGGAGATCTGTACATTGACCGGTGTCTCTCAGTCCCTCTCTCTCAGGGGGAGATCTGTACACTGACCGGTCTCTCTCAGTCCCTCTCTCTCGGGGGGAGATCTGTACACTGACAAGTGTCTCACAGTCCCTCTCTCTCAGGGGAGATCTGTACACTGACCGGTGTCTCTCAGTCCCTCTCTCTCAGGGGGAGATCTGTACACTGACCGGTGTCTCTCAGTCCCTCTCTCTCAGGAGGAGATCTGTACACTGACCGGTGTCTCTCAGTCCCTCTCTCTCAGGAGGAGATCTGTACACTGAGCGGTGTCTCTCAGTCCCTCTCTCTCAGGGGGAGATCTGTACACTGAGCGATGTCTCTCAGTCCCTCTGTCTCAGGGGGAGATCTGTACACTGACCGGTGTCTCTCAGTCCCTCTCTCTCTGGGGGGAATCTGTACACTGACCGGTGTCTCTCGGTCCCTCTCTCTCAGGGGGAGATCTGTACACTGACCGGTGTCTCTCAGTCCCTCTCAGGGGGAGATCTGTACACTGACCGGTGTCTCTCAGTCCCTCTCTCTCAGGGGGAGATCTGTACACTTACCGGTGTCTCTCAGTCCCTCTCTCTCAGGCGGAGATCGGTACACTGACCGGTGTCTCTCAGTCTCTCTCAGGGGGAGATTTGTACACTGACCGGTGTCTCTCAGTCCCTCTCTCTCAGGGGGAGATCTGTACACTGACCTGTGTCTCTCAGTCCCTTTCTCTCAGGGAGATCTGTACACTGACCGGTGTCTCTCAGTCCCTCTCTCTCAGGGGGAGATCGGTACACTGACCGGTGTCTCTCAGTCCCTCTCTCTCGGAGGGAGATCTGTACACTGACCGGTGTCTCTCAGTCCCTCTCTCCCTGGGGGGAATCTGTACACTGACCGGTGTCTCTCAGTCCCTCTCTCTCAGGCGGAGATCGGTACACTGACCGGTGTCTCTCAGTCCCTCTCTCTCAGGGGCTGATCTGTACACTGTCCGGTGTCTCTCAGGGGGGGATCTGTACACTGACCGGTGTCTCTCAGTCCCTCTCTCTCAGGGGAGATCTGTACACTGACCGGTGTCTCTCAGTCCCTCTGTCTCAGGGGGAGATCTGTACACTGACCGGTGTCTCTCAGTCCCTCTCTCTCAGGGGGAGATCTGTATACTGACCGGTGTCTCTCAGTCCCTCTCTCTCTGGGGGGAATCTGTACACTGACCGGTGTCTCTCGGTCCCTCTCTCTCAGGGGGAGATCTGTACACTGACCGGTGTCTCTCAGTCCCTCTCTCTCAGGGGGAGATCTGTTCACTGACCGGTGTCTCTCAGTCCCTCTCTCTCAGGGGGAGATCTGTACACTTACCGGTGTCTCTCAGTCCCTCTCTCTCAGGGGGAGATCGGTACACTGACCGGTGTCTCTCAGTCCCTCTCTCTCAGGGGGAGATCTGTACACTGACCTGTGTCTCTCAGTCCCTTTCTCTCAGGGAGATCTGTACACTGACCGGTGTCTCTCAGTCCCTCTCTCTCAGGGGGAGATCGGTACACTGACCGGTGTCTCTCAGTCCCTCTCTCTCGGAGGGAGATCTGTACACTGACCGGTGTCTCTCAGTCCCTCTCTCCCTGGGGGGAATCTGTACACTGACCGGTGTCTCTCAGTCCCTCTCTCTCAGGCGGAGATCGGTACACTGACCGGTGTCTCTCAGTCCCTCTCTCTCAGGGGCTGATCTGTACACTGACCGGTGTCTCTCAGGGGGGGATCTGTACACTGACCGGTGTCTCTCAGTCCCTCTCTCTCAGGGGAGATCTGTACACTGACCGGTGTCTCTCAGTCCCTCTCTCTCAGGGGAGATCTGTACACTGACCGGTGTCTCTCAGTCCCTCTCTCTCGGGGGGAGATCTGTACACTGACCGGTGTCTCTCAGTCCCTCTCTCTCAGGGGAGATCTGTACACTGACCGGTGTCTCTCAGTCCCTCTCTCTCAGGGGGAGATCTGTACACTGACCGGTCTCTCACTCTCTCTCAGGGGGAGTTCTGTACACTGACCGGTGTCTCTCAGTCCCTCTCTCTCAGGGGAGATCTGTATACTGACCGGTGTCTCTCAGTCCCTCTCTCTCAGAGGGAGATCTGTACATTGACCGTTGTCTCTCAGTCCCTCTCTCTCAGGGGGAGATCTGTACACTGACCGGTGTCTCTCAGTCCCTCTCTCTCGGGGGGAGATCTGTACACTGACAAGTGTCTCACAGTCCCTCTCTCTCAGGGGAGATCTGTACACTGACCGGTGTCTCTCAGTCCCTCTCTCTCAGGGGGAGATCTGTACACTGACCGGTGTCTCTCAGTCCCTCTCTCTCAGGAGGAGATCTGTACACTGACCGGTGTCTCTCAGTCCCTCTCTCTCAGGAGGAGATCTGTACACTGAGCGGTGTCTCTCAGTCCCTCTCTCTCAGGGGGAGATCTGTACACTGAGCGGTGTCTCTCAGTCCCTCTGTCTCAGGGGGAGATCTGTACACTGACCGGTGTCTCTCAGTCCCTCTCTCTCAGGGGGAGATCTGTATACTGACCGGTGTCTCTCAGTACCTCTCTCTCTGGGGGGAATCTGTACACTGACCGGTGTCTCTCGGTCCCTCTCTCTCAGGGGGAGATCTGTACACTGACCGGTGTCTCTCAGTCCCTCTCTCTCAGGGGGAGATCTGTACACTGACCGTGGTCTCTCAGTCCCTCTCTCTCAGGGGGAGATCTGTACACTTACCGGTGTCTCTCAGTCCCTCTCTCTCAGGCGGAGATCGGTACACTGACCGGTGTCTCTCAGTCTCTCTCAGGGGGAGATTTGTACACTGACCGGTGTCTCTCAGTCCCTCTCTCTCAGGGGGAGATTTGTACACTGACCTGTGTCTCTCAGTCCCTTTCTCTCAGGGAGATCTGTACACTGACCGGTGTCTCTCAGTCCCTCTCTCTCAGGGGGAGATCGGTACACTGACCGGTGTCTCTCAGTCCCTCTCTCTCGGAGGGAGATCTGTACACTGACCGGTGTCTCTCAGTCCCTCTCTCCCTGGGGGGAATCTGTACACTGACCGGTGTCTCTCAGTCCCTCTCTCTCAGGCGGAGATCGGTACACTGACCGGTGTCTCTCAGTCCCTCTCTCTCAGGGGCTGATCTGTACACTGACCGGTGTCTCTCAGGGGGGGATCTGTACACTGACCGGTGTCTCTCAGTCCCTCTCTCTCAGGGGAGATCTGTACACTGACCGGTGTCTCTCAGTCCCTCTCTCTCAGGGGGAGATCTGTACACTGACCGGTGTCTCTCATGCCCTCTCTCTCAGGGGGAGATCTGTACACTGACCGGTGTCTCTCAGTCCCTCTCTCTCAGGGGGAGATCTGTACACTGACCGGTGTCTCTCATGCCCTCTCTCTCAGGGGGAGATCTGTACACTGACCGGTGTCTCTCAGTCCCTCTCTCTCAGGGGGAGATCTGTACACTGACTGGTGTCACTCAGTCCCTCTCTCTCAGGGGAGATCTGTATACTGACCGGTGTCTCTCACTCTCTCTCAGGGGGAGATCTGTACACTGACCTGTGTCTCTCAGTCCCTCTCTCTCAGGGGAGATCTGTACACTGACCGGTGTCTCTCAGTCCCTCTCTCTCAGGGGAGATCTGTACACTGACCGGTGTCTCTCAGTCCCTCTCTCTCAGGGGGAGATCTGTACACTGACCGGTGTCTCTCAGTCCCTCTCTCTCAGGAGGAGATCTGTACACTGACCAGTGTCTCTCAGTCCCTCTCTCTCAGGGGGAGATCTGTACACTGAGCGGTGTCTCTCAGTCCCTCTCTCTCTGGGGGGAATCTGTACACTGACCGGTGTCTCTCGGTCCCTCTCTCTCAGGGGGAGATCTGTACACTGACCGGTGTCTCTCAGTCCCTCTCTCTCAGGGGGAGATCTGTACACTGACCGGTGTCTCTCAGTCCCTCTCTCTCAGGGGGAGATCTGTACACTTACCGGTGTCTCTCAGTCCCTCTCTCTCATGCGGAGATCGGTACACTGACCGGTGTCTCTCAGTCTCTCTCAGGGGGAGATTTGTACACTGACCGGTGTCTCTCAGTCCCTCTCTCTCAGGGGGAGATCTGTACACTGACCTGTGTCTCTCAGTCCCTCTCTCTCAGGGAGATCTGTACACTGACCGGTGTCTCTCAGTCCCTCTCTCTCAGTGGGAGATCGGTACACTGACCGGTGTCTCTCAGTCCCTCTCTCTCGGAGGGAGATCTCTACACTGACCGGTGTCTCTCAGTCCCTCTCTCCCTGGGGGGAATCTGTACACTGACCAGTGTCTCTCAGTCCCTCTCTCTCAGGCGGAGATCGGTACACTGACCGGTGTCTCTCAGTCCCTCTCTCTCAGGGGCTGATCTGTACACTGACCGGTGTCTCTCAGGGGGGGATCTGTACACTGACCGGTGTCTCTCAGTCCCTCTCTCTCAGGGGAGATCTGTACACTGACCGGTGTCTCTCAGTCCCTCTCTCTCAGGGGGAGATCTGTACACTGACCGGTGTCTCTCATGCCCTCTCTCTCAGGGGGAGATCTGTACACTGACTGGTGTCACTCAGTCCCTCTCTCTCAGGGGAGATCTGTATACTGACCGGTGTCTCTCACTCTCTCTCAGGGGGAGATCTGTACACTGACCTGTGTCTCTCAGTCCCTCTCTCTCAGGGGAGATCTGTACACTGACCGGTGTCTCTCAGTCCCTCTCTCTCAGGGGAGATCTTTACACTGACCGGTGTCTCTCAGTCCCTCTCTCTCAGGGGGAGATCTGTACACTGACCGGTGTCTCTCAGTCCCTCTCTCTCAGGGGAGATCTTTACATTGACCGGTGTCTCTCAGTCCCTCTCTCTCAGGGGAGATCTTTACACTGACCGGTGTCTCTCAGTCCCTCTCTCTCAGGGGGAGATCTGTACACTGACCGGTGTCTCTCAGTCCCTCTCTCTCAGGGGGAGATCTGTACACTGACCGGTGTCTCTCAGTCCCTCTCTCTCAGGGGAGATCTGTACACTGACCGGTGTCTCTCAGTCCCTCTCTCTCGGGGGGAGATCTGTACACTGACCGGTGTCTCTCAGTCCCTCTCTCTCAGGGGAGATCTGTACACTGACCGGTGTCTCTCAGTCCCTCTCTCTCAGGGGGAGATCTCTACACTGACCGGTGTCTCACAGTCCCTCTCTCTCAGGGGGAGATCTGTACACTGACCGGTGTCTCTCAGTCCCTCTCTCTCAGGGGAGATCTGTATACTGACCGGTGTCTCTCCCTCTCTCTCAGGGGGAGATCTGTACACTGACCGGTGTCTCTCAGTCCCTCTCTCTCAGGGGAGATCTGTATACTGACCGGTGTCTCTCACTCTCTCTCAGGGGGAGATCTGTACACTGACCGGTGTCTCTCAGTCCCTCTCTCTCGGAGGGAGATCTGTACACTGACCGGTGTCTCTCAGTCCCTCTCTCCCTGGGGGGAATCTGTACACTGACCGGTGTCTCTCAGTCCCTCTCTCCCTGGGGGGAATCTGTACACTGACCGGTGTCTCCCAGGGGTGGATCTGTACACTGACCGGTGTCTCTCAGTCCCTCTCTCTCAGGGGAGATCAGTACACTGACCGGTGTCTCTCAGTCCCTCTCTCTCAGGGGGAGATCTGTACACTGACCGGTGTCTCTCATGCCCTCTCTCTCAGGGGGAGATCTGTACACTGACTGGTGTCTCTCAGTCCCTCTCTCTCAGGGGAGATCTGTATACTGACCGGTGTCTCTCACTCTCTCTCAGGGGGAGATCTGTACACTGACCTGTGTCTCTCAGTCCCTCTCTCTCAGGGGAGATCTGTACACTGACCGGTGTCTTCAGTCCCTCTCTCTCAGGGGAGATCTTTACACTGACCGGTGTCTCTCAGTCCCTCTCTCTCAGGGGGAGATCTGTACACTGACCGGTTTCTCTCAGTCCCTCTCTCTCAGGGGAGATCTTTACATTGACCGGTGTCTCTCAGTCACTCTCTCTCAGGGGAGATCTTTACACTGACCGGTGTCTCTCAGTCCCTCTCTCTCAGGGGGAGATCTGTACACTGACCGGTGTCTCTCAGTCCCTCTCTCTCAGGGGGAGATCTGTACACTGACCGGTGTCTCTCAGTCCCTCTCTCTCAGGGGAGATCTGTACACTGACCGGTGTCTCTCAGTCCCTCTCTCTCGGGGGGAGATCTGTACACTGACCGGTGTCTCTCAGTCCCTCTCTCTCAGGGGAGATCTGTACACTGACCGGTGTCTCTCAGTCCCTCTCTCTCAGGGGGAGATCTGTACACTGACCGGTGTCTCACAGTCCCTCTCTCTCAGGGGGAGATCTGTACACTGACCGGTGTCTCTCAGTCCCTCTCTCTCAGGGGAGATCTGTATACTGACCGGTGTCTCTCCCTCTCTCTCAGGGGGAGATCTGTACACTGACCGGTGTCTCTCAGTCCCTCTCTCTCGGGGGGAGATCTGTACACTGACCGGTGTCTCTCAGTCCCTCTCTCTCAGGGGAGATCTGTACACTGACCGGTGTCTCTCAGTCCCTCTCTCTCAGGGGGAGATCTGTACACTGACCGGTGTCTCACAGTCCCTCTCTCTCAGGGGGAGATCTGTACACTGACCGGTGTCTCTCAGTCCCTCTCTCTCAGGGGAGACCTGTATACTGACCGGTGTCTCTCACTCTCTCTCAGTGGGAGATCTGTACACTGACCGGTGTCTCTCAGTCCCTCTCTCTCAGGGGAGATCTGTATACTGACCGGTGTCTCTCAGTCCCTCTCTCTCAGGGGAGATCTGTATACTGACCTGTGTCTCAGTCCCTCTCTCTCAGGGGAGATCTTTACACTGACCGGTGTCTCTCAGTCCCTCTCTCTCAGGGGGAGATCTGTACACTGACCGGTGTCTCTCAGTCCCTCTCTCTCAGGGGAGATCTTTACATTGACCGGTGTCTCTCAGTCCCTCTCTCTCAGGGGAGATCTTTACACTGACCGGTGTCTCTCAGTCCCTCTCTCTCAGGGGAGATCTTTACACTGACCGGTGTCTCTCAGTCCCTCTCTCTCAGGGGGAGATCTGTACACTGACCGGTGTCTCTCAGTCCCTCTCCCTCAGGGGGAGATCTGTACACTGACCGGTGTCTCTCAGTCCCTCTCTCTCAGGGGAGATCTTTACACTGACCGGTGTCTCTCAGTCCCTCTCTCTCAGGGGGAGATCTGTACACTGACCGCTGTCTCTCAGTCCCTCTCTCTCAGGGGAGATCTGTACACTGACCGGTGTCTCTCAGTCCCTCTCTCTCGGGGGGAGATCTGTACACTGACCGGTGTCTCTCAGTCCCTCTCTCTCAGGGGAGATCTGTACACTGACCGGTGTCTCTCAGTCCCTCTCTCTCAGGGGGAGATCTGTACACTGACCGGTGTCTCACAGTCATTCTCTCTCAGGGGAGATCTGTACACTGACCGGTGTCTCTCAGTCCCTCTCTCTCGGGGGGAGATCTGTACACTGACCGGTGTCTCTCAGTCCCTCTCTCTCGGGGGGAGATCTGTACACTGACCGGTGTCTCTCAGTCCCTCTCTCTCAGGGGGAGATCTGTACACTGACCGGTGTCTCTCAGTCCCTCTCTCTCGGGGGGAGATCTGTACACTGACCGGTGTCTCTCAGTCCCTCTCTCTCAGGGGAGATCTGTATACTGACCGGTGTCTCTCAGTCCCTCTCTCTCAGGGGAGATCTGTATACTGACCTGTGTCTCTCAGTCCCTCTCTCTCAGGGGAGATCTTTACACTGACCGGTGTCTCTCAGTCCCTCTCTCTCAGGGGGAGATCTGTACACTGACCGGTGTCTCTCAGTCCCTCTCTCTCAGGGGAGATCTTTACATTGACCGGTGTCTCTCAGTCCCTCTCTCTCAGGGGAGATCTTTACACTGACCGGTGTCTCTCAGTCCCTCTCTCTCAGGGGGAGATCTGTACACTGACCGGTGTCTCTCAGTCCCTCTCTCTCGGGGGGAGATCTGTACACTGACCGGTGTCTCTCAGTCCCTCTCTCTCAGGGGGAGATCTGTACACTGACCGGTGTCTCTCAGTCCCTCTCTCTCAGGGGAGATCTGTACACTGACCGGTGTCTCTCAGTCCCTCTCTCTCGGGGGGAGATCTGTACACTGACCGGTGTCTCTCAGTCCCTCTCTCTCAGGGGAGATCTGTACAGTGACCGGTGTCTCTCAGTCCCTCTCTCTCAGGGGGAGATCTGTACACTGACCGGTGTCTCACAGTCCCTCTCTCTCAGGGGGAGATCTGTACACTGACCGGTGTCTCTCAGTCCCTCTCTCTCAGGGGAGATCTGTATACTGACCAGTGTCTCTCCCTCTCTCTCAGGGGGAGATCTGTACACTGACCGGTGTCTCTCAGTCCCTCTCTCTCGGGGGGAGATCTGTACACTGACCGGTGTCTCTCAGTCCCTCTCTCTCAGGGGAGATCTGTACACTGACCGGTGTCTCTCAGTCCCTCTCTCTCAGGGGGAGATCTGTACACTGACCGGTGTCTCACAGTCCCTCTCTCTCAGGGGGAGATCTGTACACTGACCGGTGTCTCTCAGTCCCTCTCTCTCAGGGGAGACCTGTATACTGACCGGAGTCTCTCACTCTCTCTCAGTGGGAGATCTGTACACTGACCGGTGTCTCTCAGTCCCTCTCTCTCAGGGGAGATCTGTATACTGACCGGTGTCTCTCAGTCCCTCTCTCTCAGGGGAGATCTGTATACTGACCTGTGTCTCAGTCCCTCTCTCTCAGGGGAGATCTTTACACTGACCGGTGTCTCTCAGTCCCTCTCTCTCAGGGGGAGATCTGTACACTGACCGGTGTCTCTCAGTCCCTCTCTCTCAGGGGAGATCTTTACATTGACCGGTGTCTCTCAGTCCCTCTCTCTCAGGGGAGATCTTTACACTGACCGGTGTCTCTCAGTCCCTCTCTCTCAGGGGAGATCTTTACACTGACCGGTGTCTCTCAGTCCCTCTCTCTCAGGGGGAGATCTGTACACTGACCGGTGTCTCTCAGTCCCTCTCCCTCAGGGGGAGATCTGTACACTGACCGGTGTCTCTCAGTCCCTCTCTCTCAGGGGAGATCTTTACACTGACCGGTGTCTCTCAGTCCCTCTCTCTCAGGGGGAGATCTGTACACTGACCGGTGTCTCTCAGTCCCTCTCTCTCAGGGGGAGATCTGTACACTGACCGGTGTCTCTCAGTCCCTCTCTCTCAGGGGAGATCTGTACACTGACCAGTGTCTCTCAGTCCCTCTCTCTCGGGGGGAGATCTGTACACTGACCGGTGTCTCTCAGTCCCTCTCTCTCAGGGGAGATCTGTACACTGACCGGTGTCTCTCAGTCCCTCTCTCTCAGGGGGAGATCTGTACACTGACCGGTGTCTCACAGTCCCTCTCTCTCAGGGGAGATCTGTACACTGACCGGTGTCTCTCAGTCCCTCTCTCTCGGGGGGAGATCTGTACACTGACCGGTGTCTCTCAGTCCCTCTCTCTCGGGGGGAGATCTGTACACTGACCGGTGTCTCTCAGTCCCTCTCTCTCGGGGGAGATCTGTACACTGACCGGTGTCTCTCAGTCCCTCTCTCTCGGGGGGAGATCTGTACACTGACCGGTGTCTCTCAGTCCCTCTCTCTCAGGGGAGATCTGTATACTGACCGGTGTCTCTCAGTCCCTCTCTCTCAGGGGAGATCTGTATACTGACCTGTGTCTCTCAGTCCCTCTCTCTCAGGGGAGATCTTTACACTGACCGGTGTCTCTCAGTCCCTCTCTCTCAGGGGGAGATCTGTACACTGACCGGTGTCTCTCAGTCCCTCTCTCTCAGGGGAGATCTTTACATTGACCGGTGTCTCTCAGTCCCTCTCTCTCAGGGGAGATCTTTACACTGACCGGTGTCTCTCAGTCCCTCTCTCTCAGGGGGAGATCTGTACACTGACCGGTGTCTCTCAGTCCCTCTCTCTCGGGGGGAGATCTGTACACTGACCGGTGTCTCTCAGTCCCTCTCTCTCAGGGGGAGATCTGTACACTGACCGGTGTCTCTCAGTCCCTCTCTCTCAGGGGAGATCTGTACACTGACCGGTGTCTCTCAGTCCCTCTCTCTCGGGGGGAGATCTGTACACTGACCGGTGTCTCTCAGTCCCTCTCTCTCAGGGGAGATCTGTACACTGACCGGTGTCTCTCAGTCCCTCTCTCTCAGGGGGAGATCTGTACACTGACCGGTGTCTCACAGTCCCTCTCTCTCAGGGGGAGATCTGTACACTGACCGGTGTCTCTCAGTCCCTCTCTCTCAGGGGAGATCTGTATACTGACCGGTGTCTCTCCCTCTCTCTCAGGGGGAGATCTGTACACTGACCGGTGTCTCTCAGTCCCTCTCTCTCGGGGGGAGATCTGTACACTGACCGGTGTCTCTCAGTCCCTCTCTCTCAGGGGAGATCTGTACACTGACCGGTGTCTCTCAGTCCCTCTCTCTCAGGGGGAGATCTGTACACTGACCGGTGTCTCACAGTCCCTCTCTCTCAGGGGGAGATCTGTACACTGACCGGTGTCTCTCAGTCCCTCTCTCTCAGGGGAGACCTGTATACTGACCGGTGTCTCTCACTCTCTCTCAGTGGGAGATCTGTACACTGACCGGTGTCTCTCAGTCCCTCTCTCTCAGGGGAGATCTGTATACTGACCGGTGTCTCTCAGTCCCTCTCTCTCAGGGGAGATCTGTATACTGACCTGTGTCTCAGTCCCTCTCTCTCAGGGGAGATCTTTACACTGACCGGTGTCTCTCAGTCCCTCTCTCTCAGGGGGAGATCTGTACACTGACCGGTGTCTCTCAGTCCCTCTCTCTCAGGGGAGATCTTTACACTGATCGGTGTCTCTCAGTCCCTCTCTCTCAGGGGAGATCTTTACACTGACCGGTGTCTCTCAGTCCCTCTCTCTCAGGGGAGATCTTTACACTGACCGGTGTCTCTCAGTCCCTCTCTCTCAGGGGGAGATCTGTACACTGACCGGTGTCTCTCAGTCCCTCTCCCTCAGGGGGAGATCTGTACACTGACCGGTGTCTCTCAGTCCCTCTCTCTCACGGGAGATCTTTACACTGACCGGTGTCTCTCAGTCCCTCTCTCTCAGGGGGAGAT
Organism: Hypanus sabinus; assembly: GCF_030144855.1. Classification (NCBI taxonomy): domain Eukaryota; kingdom Metazoa; phylum Chordata; class Chondrichthyes; order Myliobatiformes; family Dasyatidae; genus Hypanus; species Hypanus sabinus. The sequence continues at coordinate 36,045 of NW_026779365.1, read as the reverse complement.
CTGTACACTGACCGGTGTCTCTCAGTCCCTCTCTCTCAGGAGGAGATCTGTACACTGACCGGTGTCTCTCAGTCCCTCTCTCTCAGGAGGAGATCTGTACACTGAGCGGTGTCTCTCAGTCCCTCTCTCTCAGGGGGAGATCTGTACACTGAGCGGTGTCTCTCAGTCCCTCTCTCTCAGGGGGAGATCTGTACACTGAGCGGTGTCTCTCAGTCCCTCTCTCTCAGGGGGAGATCTGTACACTGACCGGTGTCTCTCAGTCCCTCTCTCTCAGGGGGAGATCTGTATACTGACCGGTGTCTCTCAGTACCTCTCTCTCTGGGGGGAATCTGTACACTGACCGGTGTCTCTCGGTCCCTCTCTCTCAGGGGGAGATCTGTACACTGACCGGTGTCTCTCAGTCCCTCTCTCTCAGGGGGAGATCTGTACACTGACCGTGGTCTCTCAGTCCCTCTCTCTCAGGGGGAGATCTGTACACTTACCGGTGTCTCTCAGTCCCTCTCTCTCAGGCGGAGATCGGTACACTGACCGGTGTCTCTCAGTCTCTCTCAGGGGGAGATTTGTACACTGACCGGTGTCTCTCAGTCCCTCTCTCTCAGGGGGAGATTTGTACACTGACCTGTGTCTCTCAGTCCCTTTCTCTCAGGGAGATCTGTACACTGACCGGTGTCTCTCAGTCCCTCTCTCTCAGGGGGAGATCGGTACACTGACCGGTGTCTCTCAGTCCCTCTCTCTCGGAGGGAGATCTGTACACTGACCGGTGTCTCTCAGTCCCTCTCTCCCTGGGGGGAATCTGTACACTGACCGGTGTCTCTCAGTCCCTCTCTCTCAGGCGGAGATCGGTACACTGACCGGTGTCTCTCAGTCCCTCTCTCTCAGGGGCTGATCTGTACACTGACCGGTGTCTCTCAGGGGGGGATCTGTACACTGACCGGTGTCTCTCAGTCCCTCTCTCTCAGGGGAGATCTGTACACTGACCGGTGTCTCTCAGTCCCTCTCTCTCAGGGGGAGATCTGTACACTGACCGGTGTCTCTCATGCCCTCTCTCTCAGGGGGAGATCTGTACACTGACCGGTGTCTCTCAGTCCCTCTCTCTCAGGGGGAGATCTGTACACTGACCGGTGTCTCTCATGCCCTCTCTCTCAGGGGGAGATCTGTACACTGACCGGTGTCTCTCAGTCCCTCTCTCTCAGGGGGAGATCTGTACACTGACTGGTGTCACTCAGTCCCTCTCTCTCAGGGGAGATCTGTATACTGACCGGTGTCTCTCACTCTCTCTCAGGGGGAGATCTGTACACTGACCTGTGTCTCTCAGTCCCTCTCTCTCAGGGGAGATCTGTACACTGACCGGTGTCTCTCAGTCCCTCTCTCTCAGGGGAGATCTGTACACTGACCGGTGTCTCTCAGTCCCTCTCTCTCAGGGGGAGATCTGTACACTGACCGGTGTCTCTCAGTCCCTCTCTCTCAGGAGGAGATCTGTACACTGACCAGTGTCTCTCAGTCCCTCTCTCTCAGGGGGAGATCTGTACACTGAGCGGTGTCTCTCAGTCCCTCTCTCTCTGGGGGGAATCTGTACACTGACCGGTGTCTCTCGGTCCCTCTCTCTCAGGGGGAGATCTGTACACTGACCGGTGTCTCTCAGTCCCTCTCTCTCAGGGGGAGATCTGTACACTGACCGGTGTCTCTCAGTCCCTCTCTCTCAGGGGGAGATCTGTACACTTACCGGTGTCTCTCAGTCCCTCTCTCTCATGCGGAGATCGGTACACTGACCGGTGTCTCTCAGTCTCTCTCAGGGGGAGATTTGTACACTGACCGGTGTCTCTCAGTCCCTCTCTCTCAGGGGGAGATCTGTACACTGACCTGTGTCTCTCAGTCCCTCTCTCTCAGGGAGATCTGTACACTGACCGGTGTCTCTCAGTCCCTCTCTCTCAGTGGGAGATCGGTACACTGACCGGTGTCTCTCAGTCCCTCTCTCTCGGAGGGAGATCTCTACACTGACCGGTGTCTCTCAGTCCCTCTCTCCCTGGGGGGAATCTGTACACTGACCAGTGTCTCTCAGTCCCTCTCTCTCAGGCGGAGATCGGTACACTGACCGGTGTCTCTCAGTCCCTCTCTCTCAGGGGCTGATCTGTACACTGACCGGTGTCTCTCAGGGGGGGATCTGTACACTGACCGGTGTCTCTCAGTCCCTCTCTCTCAGGGGAGATCTGTACACTGACCGGTGTCTCTCAGTCCCTCTCTCTCAGGGGGAGATCTGTACACTGACCGGTGTCTCTCATGCCCTCTCTCTCAGGGGGAGATCTGTACACTGACTGGTGTCACTCAGTCCCTCTCTCTCAGGGGAGATCTGTATACTGACCGGTGTCTCTCACTCTCTCTCAGGGGGAGATCTGTACACTGACCTGTGTCTCTCAGTCCCTCTCTCTCAGGGGAGATCTGTACACTGACCGGTGTCTCTCAGTCCCTCTCTCTCAGGGGAGATCTTTACACTGACCGGTGTCTCTCAGTCCCTCTCTCTCAGGGGGAGATCTGTACACTGACCGGTGTCTCTCAGTCCCTCTCTCTCAGGGGAGATCTTTACATTGACTGGTGTCTCTCAGTCCCTCTCTCTCAGGGGAGATCTTTACACTGACCGGTGTCTCTCAGTCCCTCTCTCTCAGGGGGAGATCTGTACACTGACCGGTGTCTCTCAGTCCCTCTCTCTCAGGGGGAGATCTGTACACTGACCGGTGTCTCTCAGTCCCTCTCTCTCAGGGGAGATCTGTACACTGACCGGTGTCTCTCAGTCCCTCTCTCTCGGGGGGAGATCTGTACACTGACCGGTGTCTCTCAGTCCCTCTCTCTCAGGGGAGATCTGTACACTGACCGGTGTCTCTCAGTCCCTCTCTCTCAGGGGGAGATCTCTACACTGACCGGTGTCTCACAGTCCCTCTCTCTCAGGGGGAGATCTGTACACTGACCGGTGTCTCTCAGTCCCTCTCTCTCAGGGGAGATCTGTATACTGACCGGTGTCTCTCCCTCTCTCTCAGGGGGAGATCTGTACACTGACCGGTGTCTCTCAGTCCCTCTCTCTCAGGGGAGATCTGTATACTGACCGGTGTCTCTCACTCTCTCTCAGGGGGAGATCTGTACACTGACCGGTGTCTCTCAGTCCCTCTCTCTCGGAGGGAGATCTGTACACTGACCGGTGTCTCTCAGTCCCTCTCTCCCTGGGGGGAATCTGTACACTGACCGGTGTCTCTCAGTCCCTCTCTCCCTGGGGGGAATCTGTACACTGACCGGTGTCTCCCAGGGGTGGATCTGTACACTGACCGGTGTCTCTCAGTCCCTCTCTCTCAGGGGAGATCAGTACACTGACCGGTGTCTCTCAGTCCCTCTCTCTCAGGGGGAGATCTGTACACTGACCGGTGTCTCTCATGCCCTCTCTCTCAGGGGGAGATCTGTACACTGACTGGTGTCTCTCAGTCCCTCTCTCTCAGGGGAGATCTGTATACTGACCGGTGTCTCTCACTCTCTCTCAGGGGGAGATCTGTACACTGACCTGTGTCTCTCAGTCCCTCTCTCTCAGGGGAGATCTGTACACTGACCGGTGTCTTCAGTCCCTCTCTCTCAGGGGAGATCTTTACACTGACCGGTGTCTCTCAGTCCCTCTCTCTCAGGGGGAGATCTGTACACTGACCGGTTTCTCTCAGTCCCTCTCTCTCAGGGGAGATCTTTACATTGACCGGTGTCTCTCAGTCACTCTCTCTCAGGGGAGATCTTTACACTGACCGGTGTCTCTCAGTCCCTCTCTCTCAGGGGGAGATCTGTACACTGACCGGTGTCTCTCAGTCCCTCTCTCTCAGGGGGAGATCTGTACACTGACCGGTGTCTCTCAGTCCCTCTCTCTCAGGGGAGATCTGTACACTGACCGGTGTCTCTCAGTCCCTCTCTCTCGGGGGGAGATCTGTACACTGACCGGTGTCTCTCAGTCCCTCTCTCTCAGGGGAGATCTGTACACTGACCGGTGTCTCTCAGTCCCTCTCTCTCAGGGGGAGATCTGTACACTGACCGGTGTCTCACAGTCCCTCTCTCTCAGGGGGAGATCTGTACACTGACCGGTGTCTCTCAGTCCCTCTCTCTCAGGGGAGATCTGTATACTGACCGGTGTCTCTCCCTCTCTCTCAGGGGGAGATCTGTACACTGACCGGTGTCTCTCAGTCCCTCTCTCTCGGGGGGAGATCTGTACACTGACCGGTGTCTCTCAGTCCCTCTCTCTCAGGGGAGATCTGTACACTGACCGGTGTCTCTCAGTCCCTCTCTCTCAGGGGGAGATCTGTACACTGACCGGTGTCTCACAGTCCCTCTCTCTCAGGGGGAGATCTGTACACTGACCGGTGTCTCTCAGTCCCTCTCTCTCAGGGGAGACCTGTATACTGACCGGTGTCTCTCACTCTCTCTCAGTGGGAGATCTGTACACTGACCGGTGTCTCTCAGTCCCTCTCTCTCAGGGGAGATCTGTATACTGACCGGTGTCTCTCAGTCCCTCTCTCTCAGGGGAGATCTGTATACTGACCTGTGTCTCAGTCCCTCTCTCTCAGGGGAGATCTTTACACTGACCGGTGTCTCTCAGTCCCTCTCTCTCAGGGGGAGATCTGTACACTGACCGGTGTCTCTCAGTCCCTCTCTCTCAGGGGAGATCTTTACATTGACCGGTGTCTCTCAGTCCCTCTCTCTCAGGGGAGATCTTTACACTGACCGGTGTCTCTCAGTCCCTCTCTCTCAGGGGAGATCTTTACACTGACCGGTGTCTCTCAGTCCCTCTCTCTCAGGGGGAGATCTGTACACTGACCGGTGTCTCTCAGTCCCTCTCCCTCAGGGGGAGATCTGTACACTGACCGGTGTCTCTCAGTCCCTCTCTCTCAGGGGAGATCTTTACACTGACCGGTGTCTCTCAGTCCCTCTCTCTCAGGGGGAGATCTGTACACTGACCGCTGTCTCTCAGTCCCTCTCTCTCAGGGGAGATCTGTACACTGACCGGTGTCTCTCAGTCCCTCTCTCTCGGGGGGAGATCTGTACACTGACCGGTGTCTCTCAGTCCCTCTCTCTCAGGGGAGATCTGTACACTGACCGGTGTCTCTCAGTCCCTCTCTCTCAGGGGGAGATCTGTACACTGACCGGTGTCTCACAGTCATTCTCTCTCAGGGGAGATCTGTACACTGACCGGTGTCTCTCAGTCCCTCTCTCTCGGGGGGAGATCTGTACACTGACCGGTGTCTCTCAGTCCCTCTCTCTCGGGGGGAGATCTGTACACTGACCGGTGTCTCTCAGTCCCTCTCTCTCAGGGGGAGATCTGTACACTGACCGGTGTCTCTCAGTCCCTCTCTCTCGGGGGGAGATCTGTACACTGACCGGTGTCTCTCAGTCCCTCTCTCTCAGGGGAGATCTGTATACTGACCGGTGTCTCTCAGTCCCTCTCTCTCAGGGGAGATCTGTATACTGACCTGTGTCTCTCAGTCCCTCTCTCTCAGGGGAGATCTTTACACTGACCGGTGTCTCTCAGTCCCTCTCTCTCAGGGGGAGATCTGTACACTGACCGGTGTCTCTCAGTCCCTCTCTCTCAGGGGAGATCTTTACATTGACCGGTGTCTCTCAGTCCCTCTCTCTCAGGGGAGATCTTTACACTGACCGGTGTCTCTCAGTCCCTCTCTCTCAGGGGGAGATCTGTACACTGACCGGTGTCTCTCAGTCCCTCTCTCTCGGGGGGAGATCTGTACACTGACCGGTGTCTCTCAGTCCCTCTCTCTCAGGGGGAGATCTGTACACTGACCGGTGTCTCTCAGTCCCTCTCTCTCAGGGGAGATCTGTACACTGACCGGTGTCTCTCAGTCCCTCTCTCTCGGGGGGAGATCTGTACACTGACCGGTGTCTCTCAGTCCCTCTCTCTCAGGGGAGATCTGTACAGTGACCGGTGTCTCTCAGTCCCTCTCTCTCAGGGGGAGATCTGTACACTGACCGGTGTCTCACAGTCCCTCTCTCTCAGGGGGAGATCTGTACACTGACCGGTGTCTCTCAGTCCCTCTCTCTCAGGGGAGATCTGTATACTGACCAGTGTCTCTCCCTCTCTCTCAGGGGGAGATCTGTACACTGACCGGTGTCTCTCAGTCCCTCTCTCTCGGGGGGAGATCTGTACACTGACCGGTGTCTCTCAGTCCCTCTCTCTCAGGGGAGATCTGTACACTGACCGGTGTCTCTCAGTCCCTCTCTCTCAGGGGGAGATCTGTACACTGACCGGTGTCTCACAGTCCCTCTCTCTCAGGGGGAGATCTGTACACTGACCGGTGTCTCTCAGTCCCTCTCTCTCAGGGGAGACCTGTATACTGACCGGAGTCTCTCACTCTCTCTCAGTGGGAGATCTGTACACTGACCGGTGTCTCTCAGTCCCTCTCTCTCAGGGGAGATCTGTATACTGACCGGTGTCTCTCAGTCCCTCTCTCTCAGGGGAGATCTGTATACTGACCTGTGTCTCAGTCCCTCTCTCTCAGGGGAGATCTTTACACTGACCGGTGTCTCTCAGTCCCTCTCTCTCAGGGGGAGATCTGTACACTGACCGGTGTCTCTCAGTCCCTCTCTCTCAGGGGAGATCTTTACATTGACCGGTGTCTCTCAGTCCCTCTCTCTCAGGGGAGATCTTTACACTGACCGGTGTCTCTCAGTCCCTCTCTCTCAGGGGAGATCTTTACACTGACCGGTGTCTCTCAGTCCCTCTCTCTCAGGGGGAGATCTGTACACTGACCGGTGTCTCTCAGTCCCTCTCCCTCAGGGGGAGATCTGTACACTGACCGGTGTCTCTCAGTCCCTCTCTCTCAGGGGAGATCTTTACACTGACCGGTGTCTCTCAGTCCCTCTCTCTCAGGGGGAGATCTGTACACTGACCGGTGTCTCTCAGTCCCTCTCTCTCAGGGGGAGATCTGTACACTGACCGGTGTCTCTCAGTCCCTCTCTCTCAGGGGAGATCTGTACACTGACCAGTGTCTCTCAGTCCCTCTCTCTCGGGGGGAGATCTGTACACTGACCGGTGTCTCTCAGTCCCTCTCTCTCAGGGGAGATCTGTACACTGACCGGTGTCTCTCAGTCCCTCTCTCTCAGGGGGAGATCTGTACACTGACCGGTGTCTCACAGTCCCTCTCTCTCAGGGGAGATCTGTACACTGACCGGTGTCTCTCAGTCCCTCTCTCTCGGGGGGAGATCTGTACACTGACCGGTGTCTCTCAGTCCCTCTCTCTCGGGGGGAGATCTGTACACTGACCGGTGTCTCTCAGTCCCTCTCTCTCGGGGGAGATCTGTACACTGACCGGTGTCTCTCAGTCCCTCTCTCTCGGGGGGAGATCTGTACACTGACCGGTGTCTCTCAGTCCCTCTCTCTCAGGGGAGATCTGTATACTGACCGGTGTCTCTCAGTCCCTCTCTCTCAGGGGAGATCTGTATACTGACCTGTGTCTCTCAGTCCCTCTCTCTCAGGGGAGATCTTTACACTGACCGGTGTCTCTCAGTCCCTCTCTCTCAGGGGGAGATCTGTACACTGACCGGTGTCTCTCAGTCCCTCTCTCTCAGGGGAGATCTTTACATTGACCGGTGTCTCTCAGTCCCTCTCTCTCAGGGGAGATCTTTACACTGACCGGTGTCTCTCAGTCCCTCTCTCTCAGGGGGAGATCTGTACACTGACCGGTGTCTCTCAGTCCCTCTCTCTCGGGGGGAGATCTGTACACTGACCGGTGTCTCTCAGTCCCTCTCTCTCAGGGGGAGATCTGTACACTGACCGGTGTCTCTCAGTCCCTCTCTCTCAGGGGAGATCTGTACACTGACCGGTGTCTCTCAGTCCCTCTCTCTCGGGGGGAGATCTGTACACTGACCGGTGTCTCTCAGTCCCTCTCTCTCAGGGGAGATCTGTACACTGACCGGTGTCTCTCAGTCCCTCTCTCTCAGGGGGAGATCTGTACACTGACCGGTGTCTCACAGTCCCTCTCTCTCAGGGGGAGATCTGTACACTGACCGGTGTCTCTCAGTCCCTCTCTCTCAGGGGAGATCTGTATACTGACCGGTGTCTCTCTCTCTCTCTCAGGGGGAGATCTGTACACTGACCGGTGTCTCTCAGTCCCCTCTCTCTCGGGGGGAGATCTGTACACTGACCGGTGTCTCTCAGTCCCTCTCTCTCAGGGGAGATCTGTACACTGACCGGTGTCTCTCAGTCCCTCTCTCTCAGGGGGAGATCTGTACACTGACCGGTGTCTCACAGTCCCTCTCTCTCAGGGGAGATCTGTACACTGACCGGTGTCTCTCAGTCCCTCTCTCTCAGGGGAGACCTGTATACTGACCGGTGTCTCTCACTCTCTCTCAGTGGGAGATCTGTACACTGACCGGTGTCTCTCAGTCCCTCTCTCTCAGGGGAGATCTGTATACTGACCGGTGTCTCTCAGTCCCTCTCTCTCAGGGGAGATCTGTATACTGACCTGTGTCTCAGTCCCTCTCTCTCAGGGGAGATCTTTACACTGACCGGTGTCTCTCAGTCCCTCTCTCTCAGGGGGAGATCTGTACACTGACCGGTGTCTCTCAGTCCCTCTCTCTCAGGGGAGATCTTTACACTGATCGGTGTCTCTCAGTCCCTCTCTCTCAGGGGAGATCTTTACACTGACCGGTGTCTCTCAGTCCCTCTCTCTCAGGGAGATCTTTACACTGAACCGGTGTCTCTCAGTCCCTCTCTCTCAGGGGGAGATCTGTACACTGACCGGTGTCTCTCAGTCCCTCTCCCTCAGGGGGAGATCTGTACACTGACCGGTGTCTCTCAGTCCCTCTCTCTCACGGGAGATCTTTACACTGACCGGTGTCTCTCAGTCCCTCTCTCTCAGGGGGAGATCTGTACACTGACCGGTGTCTCTCAGTCCCTCTCTCTCAGGGGGAGATCTGTACACTGACCGGTGTCTCTCAGTCCCTCTCTCTCAGGGGAGATCTGTACACTGACCAGTGTCTCTCAGTCCCTCTCTCTCGGGGGGAGATCTGTACACTGACCGGTGTCTCTCAGTCCCTCTCTCTCAGGGGAGATCTGTACACTGACCGGTGTCTCTCAGTCCCTCTCTCTCAGGGGGAGATCTGTACACTGACCGGTGTCTCACAGTCCCTCTCTCTCAGGGGAGATCTGTACACTGACCGGTGTCTCTCAGTCCCTCTCTCTCGGGGGGAGATCTGTACACTGACCGGTGTCTCTCAGTCCCTCTCTCTCAGGGGAGATCTGTACACTGACCGGTGTCTCTCAGTCCCTCTCTCTCAGGGGGAGATCTGTACACTGACCGGTGTCTCTCAGTCCCTCTCTCTCGGGGGGAGATCTGTACACTGACCGGTGTCTCTCAGTCCCTCTCTCTCAGGGGAGATCTGTACACTGACCGGTGTCTCTCAGTCCCTCTCTCTCAGGGGGAGATCTGTACACTGACCGGTGTCTCTCAGTCCCTCTCTCTCAGGGGAGATCTGTATACTGACCGGTGTCTCTCAGTCCCTCTCTCTCAGGGGAGATCTGTATACTGACCTGTGTCTCTCAGTCCCTCTCTCTCAGGGGAGATCTTTACACTGACCGGTGTCTCTCAGTCCCTCTCTCTCAGGGGGAGATCTGTACACTGACCGGTGTCTCTCAGTCCCTCTCTCTCAGGGGAGATCTTTACATTGACCGGTGTCTCTCAGTCCCTCTCTCTCAGGGGAGATCTTTACACTGACCGGTGTCTCTCAGTCCCTCTCTCTCAGGGGGAGATCTGTACACTGACCGGTGTCTCTCAGTCCCTCTCTCTCAGGGGAGATCTTTACACTGACCGGTGTCTCTCAGTCCCTCTCCCTCAGGGGGAGATCTGTACACTGACCGGTGTCTCTCAGTCCCTCTCTCTCAGGGGGAGATCTGTACACTGACCGGTTTCTCTCAGTCCCTCTGTCTCAGGGGGAGATCTGTACACTGACCGGAGTCTCTCAGTCCCTCTCTCTCAGGGGGAGATCTGTATACTGACCGGTGTCTCTCAGTCCCTCTCTCTCTGGAGGAGATCTGTACACTGAGCGGTGTCTCTCAGTCCCTCTCTCACAGGGGGAGATCTGTACACTGAGCGGTGTCTCTCAGTCCCTCTGTCTCAGGGGGAGATCTGTACACTGACCGGTGTCTCTCAGTCCCTCTCTCTCAGGGGGAGATCTGTACACTGACCGGTGTCTCTCAGTCCCTCTCTCTCAGGGGGAGATCTGTACACTGACCGGTGTCTCTCAGTCCCTCTCTCTCAGGGGGAGATCTGTATACTGACCGGTGTCTCTCACTCTCTCTCAGGGGGAGATCTGTACACTGACCTGTGTCTCTCAGTCCCTCTCTCTCAGGGGAGATCTGTACACTGACCGGTGTCTTCAGTCCCTCTCTCTCAGGGGAGATCTTTACACTGACCGGTGTCTCTCAGTCCCTCTCTCTCAGGGGGAGATCTGTACACTGACCGGTGTCTCTCAGTCCCTCTCTCTCAGGGGAGATCTTTACATTGACCGGTGTCTCTCAGTCCCTCTCTCTCAGGGGAGATCTTTACACTGACCGGTGTCTCTCAGTCCCTCTCCCTCAGGGGGAGATCTGTACACTGACCGGTGTCTCTCAGTCCCTCTCTCTCAGGGGGAGATCTGTACACTGACCGGTGTCTCTCAGTCCCTCTCTCTCAGGGGGAGATCTGTACACTGACCGGTGTCTCTCAGTCCCTCTCTCTCAGGTGGAGATCTGTATACTGACCTGTGTCTCTCAGTCCCTCTCTCTCAGGGGAGATCTGTACACTGACCGGTGTCTTCAGTCCCTCTCTCTCAGGGGAGATCTTTACACTGACCGGTGTCTCTCAGTCCCTCTCTCTCAGGGGGAGATCTGTACACTGACCGGTGTCTCTCAGTCCCTCTCTCTCAGGGGAGATCTTTACATTGACCGGTGTCTCTCAGTCACTCTCTCTCAGGGGAGATCTTTACACTGACCGGTGTCTCTCAGTCCCTCTCTCTCAGGGGGAGATCTGTACACTGACCGGTGTCTCTCAGTCCCTCTCTCTCAGGGGGAGATCTGTACACTGACCGGTGTCTCTCAGTCCCTCTCTCTCAGGGGAGATCTGTACACTGACCGGTGTCTCTCAGTCCCTCTCTCTCGGGGGGAGATCTGTACACTGACCGGTGTCTCTCAGTCCCTCTCTCTCAGGGGAGATCTGTACACTGACCGGTGTCTCTCAGTCCCTCTCTCTCAGGGGGAGATCTGTACACTGACCGGTGTCTCACAGTCCCTCTCTCTCAGGGGGAGATCTGTACACTGACCGGTGTCTCTCAGTCCCTCTCTCTCAGGGGAGATCTGTATACTGACCGGTGTCTCTCCCTCTCTCTCAGGGGGAGATCTGTACACTGACCGGTGTCTCTCAGTCCCTCTCTCTCGGGGGGAGATCTGTACACTGACCGGTGTCTCTCAGTCCCTCTCTCTCAGGGGAGATCTGTACACTGACCGGTGTCTCTCAGTCCCTCTCTCTCAGGGGGAGATCTGTACACTGACCGGTGTCTCACAGTCCCTCTCTCTCAGGGGGAGATCTGTACACTGACCGGTGTCTCTCAGTCCCTCTCTCTCAGGGGAGACCTGTATACTGACCGGTGTCTCTCACTCTCTCTCAGTGGGAGATCTGTACACTGACCGGTGTCTCTCAGTCCCTCTCTCTCAGGGGAGATCTGTATACTGACCGGTGTCTCTCAGTCCCTCTCTCTCAGGGGAGATCTGTATACTGACCTGTGTCTCAGTCCCTCTCTCTCAGGGGAGATCTTTACACTGACCGGTGTCTCTCAGTCCCTCTCTCTCAGGGGGAGATCTGTACACTGACCGGTGTCTCTCAGTCCCTCTCTCTCAGGGGAGATCTTTACATTGACCGGTGTCTCTCAGTCCCTCTCTCTCAGGGGAGATCTTTACACTGACCGGTGTCTCTCAGTCCCTCTCTCTCAGGGGGAGATCTGTACACTGACCGGTGTCTCTCAGTCCCTCTCTCTCAGGGGAGATCTTTACACTGACCGGTGTCTCTCAGTCCCTCTCCCTCAGGGGGAGATCTGTACACTGACCGGTGTCTCTCAGTCCCTCTCTCTCAGGGGAGATCTTTACACTGACCGGTGTCTCTCAGTCCCTCTCTCTCAGGGGGAGATCTGTACACTGACCGGTGTCTCTCAGTCCCTCTCTCTCAGGGGGAGATCTGTACACTGACCGGTGTCTCTCAGTCCCTCTCTCTCAGGGGAGATCTGTACACTGACCGGTGTCTCTCAGTCCCTCTCTCTCGGGGGAGATCTGTACACTGACCGGTGTCTCTCAGTCCCTCTCTCTCAGGGGAGATCTGTACACTGACCGGTGTCTCTCAGTCCCTCTCTCTCAGGGGGAGATCTGTACACTGACCGGTGTCTCACAGTCCCTCTCTCTCAGGGGAGATCTGTACACTGACCGGTGTCTCTCAGTCCCTCTCTCTCGGGGGGAGATCTGTACACTGACCGGTGTCTCTCAGTCCCTCTCTCTCAGGGGAGATCTGTACACTGACCGGTGTCTCTCAGTCCCTCTCTCTCAGGGGGAGATCTGTACACTGACCGGTGTCTCTCAGTCCCTCAGGGGAGATCTGTATACTGACCGGTGTCTCTCAGTCCCTCTCTCTCAGGGGGAGATCTGTACACTGACCGGTGTCTCTCAGTCCCTCTCTCTCAGGGGAGATCTTTACATTGACCGGTGTCTCTCAGTCCCTCTCTCTCAGGGGAGATCTTTACACTGACCGGTGTCTCTCAGTCCCTCTCTCTCAGGGGGAGATCTGTACACTGACCGGTGTCTCTCAGTCCCTCTCTCTCAGGGGAGATCTTTACACTGACCGGTGTCTCTCAGTCCCTCTCCCTCAGGGGGAGATCTGTACACTGACCGGTGTCTCTCAGTCCCTCTCTCTCAGGGGGAGATCTGTACACTGACCGGTTTCTCTCAGTCCCTCTGTCTCAGGGGGAGATCTGTACACTGACCGGTGTCTCTCAGTCCCTCTCTCTCAGGGGGAGATCTGTATACTGACCGGTGTCTCTCAGTCCCTCTCTCTCTGGGGGGAATCTGTACACTGACCGGTGTCTCTCGGTCCCTCTCTCTCAGGAGGAGATCTGTACACTGAGCGGTGTCTCTCAGTCCCTCTCTCACAGGGGGAGATCTGTACACTGACCGGTTTCTCTCAGTCCCTCTGTCTCAGGGGGAGATCTGTACACTGACCGGTGTCTCTCAGTCCCTCTCTCTCAGGGGAGATCTGTATACTGACCGGTGTCTCTCAGTCCCTCTCTCTCTGGGGGGAATCTGTACACTGACCGGTGTCTCTCGGTCCCTCTCTCTCAGGGGGAGATCTGTACACTGACCGGTGTCTCTCAGTCCCTCTCTCTCGGAGGGAGATCTGTACACTGACCGGTGTCTCTCAGTCCCTCTCTCTCAGGGGGAGATCTGTACACTGACCGGTGTCTCTCAGTCCCTCTCTCTCAGGGGGAGATCTGTACACTGACCGGTGTCTCTCCGTCCCTCTCTTTCAGGGTGAGATCTGTACACTGACCGGTGTCTCTCAGTCCCTCTCTCTCAGGGGGAGATCTGTATACTGACCGGTTTTTCTCCCTCTCACTCAGGGGGAGATCTGTACACTGACTGGTGTCTCTCAGTCCCTCTCTCTCAGGCGGAGATCGGTACACTGACCGGTGTCTCTCAGTCCCTCTCTCTCAGGGGGAGATCTGTACACTGACCGGTGTCTCTCAGTCCCTCTCTCTCAGGGGAGATCTGTATACTGACCGGTGTCTCTCCCTCTCTCTCAGGGGGAGATCTGTACACTGACTGGTGTCTCTCAGTCCCTCTCTCTCAGGGGAGATCTGTATACTGACCGGTGTCTCTCACTCTCTCTCAGGGGGAGATCTGTACACTGACCGGTGTCTCTCAGTCCCTCTCTCTCAGGGGAGATCTGTATTCTGACCGGTGTCTCTCAGTCCCTCTCTCTCAGGGGAGATCTGTATACTGACCTGTGTCTCTCAGTCCCTCTCTCTCAGGGGAGATCTGTACACTGACCGGTGTCTCTCAGTCCCTCTCTCTCAGGGGAGATCTTTACACTGACCGGTGTCTCTCAGTCCCTCTCTCTCAGGGGGAGATCTGTACACTGACCGGTGTCTCTCAGTCCCTCTCTCTCAGGGGAGATCTTTACATTGACCGGTGTCTCTGAGTCCCTCTCTCTCAGGGGAGATCTTTACACTGACCGGTGTCTCTCAGTCCCTCTCTCTCACGGGGAGATCTGTACACTGACCGGTGTCTCTCAGTCCCTCTCTCTCAGGGGAGATCTTTACACTGACCGGTGTCTCTCAGTCCCTCTCCCTCAGGGGGAGATCTGTACACTGACCGGTGTCTCTCAGTCCCTCTCTCTCAGGGGGAGATCTGTACACTGACCGGTGTCTCTCAGTCCCTCTCTCTCAGGGGGAGATCTGTACACTGACCGGTGTCTCTCAGTCCCTCTCTCTCAGGGAGAGATCTGTACACTGACCGGTGTCTCACAGTCCCTCTCTCTCAGGGGGAGATCTGTACACTGACCGGTGTCTCACAGTCCCTCTCTCTCAGGGGGAGATCTGTACACTGACCGGTGTCTCTCAGTCCCTCTCTCTCAGGGGGAGATCTGTACACTGACCGGTGTCTCTCAGTCCCTCTCTCTCAGGGGGAGATCTGTACACTGACCGGTGTCTCTCAGTCCCTCTCTCTCAGGGGAGATCTGTACACTGACCGGTGTCTCTCAGTCCCTCTCTCTCAGGGGGAGATCTGTACACTGACCGGTGTCTCTCAGTCCCTCTCTCTCAGGGGAGATCTGTATACTGACCGGTGTCTCTCCCTCTCTCTCAGGGGGAGATCTGTACACTGACTGGTGTCTCTCAGTCCTTCTCTCTCAGGGGAGATCTGTATACTGACGGTGTCTCTCACTCTCTCTCAGGGGGAGATCTGTACACTGACCGGTGTCTCTCAGTCCCTCTCTCTCAGGGGAGATCTTTACACTGACCGGTGTCTCTCAGTCCCTCTCTCTCAGGGGAGATCTGTACACTGACCGGTGTCTCTCAGTCCCTCTCTCTCAGGGGGAGATCTGTACACTGACCGGTGTCTCTCAGTCCCTCTCTCTCAGGGGAGATCTGTATACTGACCGGTGTCTCTCACTCTCTCTCAGTGGGAGATCTGTACACTGACCGGTGTCTCTCAGTCCCTCTCTCTCAGGGGAGATCTGTATACTGACCGGTGTCTCTCAGTCCCTCTCTCTCAGGGGGAGATCTGTACACTGACCGTTGTCTCTCAGGGGGGGATCTGTACACTGACCGGTGTCTCTCAGTCCCTCTCTCTCGGAGGGAGATCTGTACACTGACCGGTGTCTCTCAGTCCCTCTCTCCCTGGGGGTAATCTGTACACTGACCGGTGTCTCGCAGTCCCTCTCTCTCAGGCGGAGATCGGTACACTGACCGGTGTCTCTCAGTCCCTCTCTCTCAGGGGGTGATCTGTACACTGACCGGTGTCTCTCAGTCCCTCTCTCTCGGAGGGAGATCTGTACACTGACCGGTGTCTCTCAGTCCCTCTCTCCCTGGGGGTAATCTGTACACTGACCGGTGTCTCGCAGTCCCTCTCTCTCAGGCGGAGATCGGTACACTGACCGGTGTCTCTCAGTCCCTCTCTCTCAGGGGGTGATCTGTACACTGACCGTTGTCTCTCAGGGGGGGATCTGTACACTGACCGGTGTCTCTCAGTCCCTCTCTCTCAGGGAAGATCTGTACACTGACCGGTGTCTCTCAGTCCCTCTCTCTCAGGGGGAGATCTGTACACTGACCGGTGTCTCTCATGCCCTCTCTCTCAGGGGGAGATCTGTACACTGACTGGTGTCTCTCAGTCCCTCTCTCTCAGGGGAGATCTGTATACTGACCGGTGTCTCTCACTCTCTCTCAGGGGGAGATCTGTACACTGACCTGTGTCTCTCAGTCCCTCTCTCTCAGGGGAGATCTGTACACTGACCGGTGTCTCTCAGTCCCTCTCTCTCAGGGGAGATCTTTACACTGACCGGTGTCTCTCAGTCCCTCTCTCTCAGGGGGAGATCTGTACACTGACCGGTGTCTCTCAGTCCCTCTCTCTCAGGGGAGATCTTTACATTGACCGGTGTCTCTCAGTCCCTCTCTCTCAGGGGAGATCTTTACACTGACCGGTGTCTCTCAGTCCCTCTCTCTCAGGGGGAGATCTGTACACTGACCGGTGTCTCTCAGTCCCTCTCTCTCAGGGGGAGATCTGTATACTGACCGGTTTTTCTCCCTCTCACTCAGGGGGAGATCTGTACACTGACTGGTGTCTCTCAGTCCCTCTCTCTCAGGCGGAGATCGGTACACTGACCGGTGTCTCTCAGTCCCTCTCTCTCAGGGGGAGATCTGTACACTGACCGGTGTCTCTCAGTCCCTCTCTCTCAGGGGGAGATCTGTACACTGACCGGTGTCTCTCAGTCCCTCTCTCTCAGGGGAGATCTGTATACTGACCGGTGTCTCTCCCTCTCTCTCAGGGGGAGATCTGTACACTGACTGGTGTCTCTCAGTCCCTCTCTCTCAGGGGAGATCTGTATACTGACCGGTGTCTCTCACTCTCTCTCAGGGGGAGATCTGTACACTGACCGGTGTCTCTCAGTCCCTCTCTCTCAGGGGAGATCTGTATTCTGACCGGTGTCTCTCAGTCCCTCTCTCTCAGGGGAGATCTGTACACTGACCGGTGTCTCTCAGTCCCTCTCTCTCAGGGGAGATCTTTACACTGACCGGTGTCTCTCAGTCCCTCTCTCTCAGGGGGAGATCTGTACACTGACCGGTGTCTCTCAGTCCCTCTCTCTCAGGGGAGATCTTTACATTGACCGGTGTCTCTGAGTCCCTCTCTCTCAGGGGAGATCTTTACACTGACCGGTGTCTCTCAGTCCCTCTCTCTCAGGGGGAGATCTGTACACTGACCGGTGTCTCTCAGTCCCTCTCTCTCAGGGGAGATCTTTACACTGACCGGTGTCTCTCAGTCCCTCTCCCTCAGGGGGAGATCTGTACACTGACCGGTGTCTCTCAGTCCCTCTCTCTCAGGGGGAGATCTGTACACTGACCGGTGTCTCTCAGTCCCTCTCTCTCAGGGGGAGATCTGTACACTGACCGGTGTCTCACAGTCCCTCTCTCTCAGGGGGAGATCTGTACACTGACCGGTGTCTCACAGTCCCTCTCTCTCAGGGGGAGATCTGTACACTGACCGGTGTCTCTCAGTCCCTCTCTCTCAGGGGGAGATCTGTACACTGACCGGTGTCTCTCAGTCCCTCTCTCTCAGGGGGAGATCTGTACACTGACCGGTGTCTCTCAGTCCCTCTCTCTCAGGGGAGATCTGTACACTGACCGGTGTCTCTCAGTCCCTCTCTCTCAGGGGGAGATCTGTACACTGACCGGTGTCTCTCAGTCCCCTCTCTCTCAGGGGGAGATCTGTATACTGACCGGTTTTTCTCCCTCTCACTCAGGGGGAGATCTGTACACTGACTGGTGTCTCTCAGTCCCTCTCTCTCAGGCGGAGATCGGTACACTGACCGGTGTCTCTCAGTCCCTCTCTCTCAGGGGGAGATCTGTACACTGACCGGTGTCTCTCAGTCCCTCTCTCTCAGGGGAGATCTGTACACTGACCGGTGTCTCTCAGTCCCTCTCTCTCAGGGGAGATCTGTATACTGACCGGTGTCTCTCCCTCTCTCTCAGGGGGAGATCTGTACACTGACTGGTGTCTCTCAGTCCCTCTCTCTCAGGGGAGATCTGTATACTGACCGGTGTCTCTCACTCTCTCTCAGGGGGAGATCTGTACACCTGACCGGTGTCTCTCAGTCCCTCTCTCTCAGGGGAGATCTGTATTCTGACCGGTGTCTCTCAGTCCCTCTCTCTCAGGGGAGATCTGTATACTGACCTGTGTCTCTCAGTCCCTCTCTCTCAGGGGAGATCTGTACACTGACCGGTGTCTCTCAGTCCCTCTCTCTCAGGGGAGATCTTTACACTGACCGGTGTCTCTCAGTCCCTCTCTCTCAGGGGGAGATCTGTACACTGACCGGTGTCTCTCAGTCCCTCTCTCTCAGGGGAGATCTTTACATTGACCGGTGTCTCTGAGTCCCTCTCTCTCAGGGGAGATCTTTACACTGACCGGTGTCTCTCAGTCCCTCTCTCTCAGGGGGAGATCTGTACACTGACCGGTGTCTCTCAGTCCCTCTCTCTCAGGGGAGATCTTTACACTGACCGGTGTCTCTCAGTCCCTCTCCCTCAGGGGGAGATCTGTACACTGACCGGTGTCTCTCAGTCCCTCTCTCTCAGGGGGAGATCTGTACACTGACCGGTGTCTCTCAGTCCCTCTCTCTCAGGGGGAGATCTGTACACTGACCGGTGTCTCACAGTCCCTCTCTCTCAGGGGGAGATCTGTACACTGACCGGTGTCTCACAGTCCCTCTCTCTCAGGGGGAGATCTGTACACTGACCGGTGTCTCTCAGTCCCTCTCTCTCAGGGGGAGATCTGTACACTGACCGGTGTCTCTCAGTCCCTCTCTCTCAGGGGGAGATCTGTACACTGACCGGTGTCTCTCAGTCCCTCTCTATCAGGGGGAGATCTGTACACTGACCGGTGTCTCTCAGTCCCTCTCTCTCAGGGGGAGATCTGTACACTGACCGGTGTCTCTCAGTCCCTCTCTCTCAGGGGGAGATCTGTACACTGACCGGTGTCTCTCAGTCCCTCTCTCTCAGGGGAGATCTGTATACTGACCGGTGTCTCTCCCTCTCTCTCAGGGGGAGATCTGTACACTGACTGGTGTCTCTCAGTCCCTCTCTCTCAGGGGAGATCTGTATACTGACCGGTGTCTCTCACTCTCTCTCAGGGGAGATCTGTACACTGACCGGTGTCTCTCAGTCCCTCTCTCTCAGGGGAGATCTGTACACTGACCGGTGTCTCTCAGTCCCTCTCTCTCAGGGGGAGATCTGTACACTGACCGGTGTCTCTCAGTCCCTCTCTCTCAGGGGAGATCTGTATACTGACCGGTGTCTCTCACTCTCTCTCAGTGGGAGATCTGTACACTGACCGGTGTCTCTCAGTCCCTCTCTCTCAGGGGAGATCTGTATACTGACCGGTGTCTCTCACTCTCTCTCAGGGGGAGATCTGTACACTGACCGGTGTCTCTCAGTCCCTCTCTCTCGGAGGGAGATCTGTACACTGACCGGTGTCTCTCAGTCCCTCTCTCCCTGGGGGTAATCTGTACACTGACCGGTGTCTCGCAGTCCCTCTCTCTCAGGCGGAGATCGGTACACTGACCGGTGTCTCTCAGTCCCTCTCTCTCAGGGGGAGATCTGTACACTGACCGGTGTCTCTCAGTCCCTCTCTCTCAGGGGAGATCTTTACACTGACCGGTGTCTCTCAGTCCCTCTCCTCAGGGGGAGATCTGTACACTGACCGGTGTCTCTCAGTCCCTCTCTCTCAGGGGGAGATCTGTACACTGACCGGTGTCTCTCAGTCCCTCTCTCTCAGGGGAGATCTGTACACTGACCGGTGTCTCACAGTCCCTCTCTCTCAGGGGGAGATCTGTACACTGACCGGTGTCTCACAGTCCCTCTCTCTCAGGGGGAGATCTGTACACTGACCGGTGTCTCTCAGTCCCTCTCTCTCAGGGGGAGATCTGTACACTGACCGGTGTCTCTCAGTCCCTCTCTCTCAGGGGGAGATCTGTACACTGACCGGTGTCTCTCAGTCCCTCTCTCTCAGGGGAGATCTGTACACTGACCGGTGTCTCTCAGTCCCTCTCTCTCAGGGGGAGATCTGTACACTGACCGGTGTCTCTCAGTCCCTCTCTCTCAGGGGGAGATCTGTACACTGACCGGTGTCTCTCAGTCCCTCTCTCTCAGGGGAGATCTGTATACTGACCGGTGTCTCTCCCTCTCTCTCAGGGGGAGATCTGTACACTGACTGGTGTCTCTCAGTCCCTCTCTCTCAGGGGAGATCTGTATACTGACCGGTGTCTCTCACTCTCTCTCAGGGGGAGATCTGTACACTGACCGGTGTCTCTCAGTCCCTCTCTCTCAGGGGAGATCTGTACACTGACCGGTGTCTCTCAGTCCCTCTCTCTCAGGGGGAGATCTGTACACTGACCGGTGTCTCTCAGTCCCTCTCTCTCAGGGGAGATCTGTATACTGACCGGTGTCTCTCACTCTCTCTCAGTGGGAGATCTGTACACTGACCGGTGTCTCTCAGTCCCTCTCTCTCAGGTGGAGATCTGTATACTGACCGGTGTCTCTCACTCTCTCTCAGTGGGAGATCTGTACACTGACCGGTGTCTCTCAGTCCCTCTCTCTCAGGGGGAGATCTGTACACTGACCGGTGTCTCTCAGTCCCTCTCTCTCGGAGGGAGATCTGTACACTGACCGGTGTCTCTCAGTCCCTCTCTCCCTGGGGGTAATCTGTACACTGACCGGTGTCTCGCAGTCCCTCTCTCTCAGGCGGAGATCGGTACACTGACCGGTGTCTCTCAGTCCCTCTCTCTCAGGGGGTGATCTGTACACTGACCGTTGTCTCTCAGGGGGGGATCTGTACACTGACCGGTGTCTCTCAGTCCCTCTCTCTCAGGGGAGATCTGTACACTGACCGGTGTCTCTCAGTCCCTCTCTCTCAGGGGGAGATCTGTACACTGACCGGTGTCTCTCATGCCCTCTCTCTCAGGGGGAGATCTGTACACTGACTGGTGTCTCTCAGTCCCTCTCTCTCAGGGGAGATCTGTATACTGACCGGTGTCTCTCACTCTCTCTCAGGGGGAGATCTGTACACTGACCTGTGTCTCTCAGTCCCTCTCTCTCAGGGGAGATCTGTACACTGACCGGTGTCTCTCAGTCCCTCTCTCTCAGGGGAGATCTTTACACTGACCGGTGTCTCTCAGTCCCTCTCTCTCAGGGGAGATCTGTACACTGACCGGTGTCTCTCAGTCCCTCTCTCTCAGGGGGAGATCTGTACACTGACCGGTGTCTCTCAGTCCCTCTCTCTCAGGGGAGATCTGTACACTGACCGGTGTCTCTCAGTCCCTCTCTCTCAGGGGAGATCTGTACACTGACCGGTGTCTCTCAGTCCCTCTCTCTCAGGGGGAGATCTGTACACTGACCGGTGTCTCACAGTCCCTCTCTCTCAGGGGGAGATCTGTACACTGACCGGTTTCTCTCAGTCCCTCTCTCTCAGGGGAGATCTGTATACTGACCGGTGTCTCTCCCTCTCTCTCAGGGGGAGATCTGTACACTGACTGGTGTCTCTCAGTCCCTCTCTCTCGGGGGGAGATCTGTACACTGACCGGTGTCTCTCAGTCCCTCTCTCTCAGGGGAGATCTGTACACTGACCGGTGTCTCTCAGTCCCTCTCTCTCAGGGGGAGATCTGTACACTGACTGGTGTCTCACAGTCCCTCTCTCTCAGGGGGAGATCTGTACACTGACCGGTGTCTCTCAGTCCCTCTCTCTCAGGGGAGATCTGTATACTGACCGGTGTCTCTCACTCTCTCTCAGTGGGAGATCTGTACACTGACCGGTGTCTCTCAGTCCCTCTCTCTCAGGGGAGATCTGTATACTGACCGGTGTCTCTCAGTCCCTCTCTCTCAGGGGAGATCTGTATACTGACCTGTGTCTCTCAGTCCCTCTCTCTCAGGGGAGATCTTTACACTGACCGGTGTCTCTCAGTCCCTCTCTCTCAGGGGAGATCTTTACATTGACCGGTGTCTCTCAGTCCCTCTCTCTCAGGGGAGATCTTTACACTGACCGGTGTCTCTCAGTCCCTCTCTCTCAGGGGGAGATCTGTACACTGACCGGTGTCTCTCAGTCCCTCTCTCTCGGAGGGAGATCTGTACACAGACCGGTGTCTCTCAGTCCCTCTCTCTCAGGGGGAGATCTGTACACTGACCGGTGTCTCACAGTCCCTCTCTCTCAGGGGGAGATCTGTACACTGACCGGTGTCTCTCAGTCCCTCTCTCTCAGGGGGAGATCTGTACACTGACCGGTGTCTCTCAGTCCCTCTCTCTCAGGGGGAGATCTGTACACTGACCGGTGTCTCTCAGTCCCTCTCTCTCAGGGGAGATCTGTACACTGACCGGTGTCTCTCAGTCCCTCTCTCTCAGGGGGAGATCTGTACACTGACCGGTGTCTCTCAGTCCCTCTCTCTCAGGGGGAGATCTGTACACTGACCGGTGTCTCTCAGTCCCTCTCTCTCAGGGGAGATCTGTATACTGACCGGTGTCTCTCCCTCTCTCTCAGGGGAGGTCTGTACACTGACTGGTGTCTCTCAGTCCCTCTCTCTCAGGGGGAGATCTGTACACTGACTGGTGTCTCTCAGTCCCTCTCTCTCAGGGGAGATCTGTATACTGACCGGTGTCTCTCACTCTCTCTCAGGGGGAGATCTGTACACTGACCGGTGTCTCTCAGTCCCTCTCTCTCAGGGGAGATCTGTACACTGACCGGTGTCTCTCAGTCCCTCTCTCTCAGGGGGAGATCTGTACACTGACCGGTGTCTCTCAGTCCCTCTCTCTCAGGGGAGATCTGTATACTGACCGGTGTCTCTCACTCTCTCTCAGTGGGAGATCTGTACACTGACCGGTGTCTCTCAGTCCCTCTCTCTCAGGGGAGATCTGTATACTGACCGGTGTCTCTCAGTCCCTCTCTCTCAGGGGGAGATCTGTACACTGACCGGTGTCTCTCAGTCCCTCTCTCTCGGAGGGAGATCTGTACACTGACCGGTGTCTCTCAGTCCCTCTCTCCCTGGGGGTAATCTGTACACTGACCGGTGTCTCGCAGTCCCTCTCTCTCAGGCGGAGATCGGTACACTGACCGGTGTCTCTCAGTCCCTCTCTCTCAGGGGGTGATCTGTACACTGACCGTTGTCTCTCAGGGGGGGATCTGTACACTGACCGGTGTCTCTCAGTCCCTCTCTCTCAGGGGAGATCTGTACACTGACCGGTGTCTCTCAGTCCCTCTCTCTCAGGGGAGATCTGTACACTGACCGGTGTCTCTCATGCCCTCTCTCTCAGGGGGAGATCTGTACACTGACTGGTGTCTCTCAGTCACTCTCTCTCAGGGGAGATCTGTATACTGACCGGTGTCTCTCACTCTCTCTCAGGGGGAGATCTGTACACTGACCTGTGTCTCTCAGTCCCTCTCTCTCAGGGGAGATCTGTACACTGACCGGTGTCTCTCAGTCCCTCTCTCTCAGGGGAGATCTTTACACTGACCGGTGTCTCTCAGTCCCTCTCTCTCAGGGGGAGATCTGTACACTGACCGGTGTCTCTCAGTCCCTCTCTCTCAGGGGAGATCTTTACATTGACCGGTGTCTCTCAGTCCCTCTCTCTCAGGGGAGATCTTTACACTGACCGGTGTCTCTCAGTCCCTCTCTCTCAGGGGGAGATCTGTACACTGACCGGTGTCTCTCAGTCCCTCTCTCTCAGGGGGAGATCTGTACACTGACCGGTGTCTCTCAGTCCCTCTCTCTCAGGGGAGATCTGTACACTGACCGGTGTCTCTCAGTCCCTCTCTCTCAGGGGAGATCTGTACACTGACCGGTGTCTCTCAGTCCCTCTCTCTCAGGGGGAGATCTGTACACTGACCGGTGTCTCACAGTCCCTCTCTCTCAGGGGGAGATCTGTACACTGACCGGTTTCTCTCACTCCCTCTCTCTCAGGGGAGATCTGTATACTGACCGGTGTCTCTCCCTCTCTCTCAGGGGGAGATCTGTACACTGACTGGTGTCTCTCAGTCCCTCTCTCTCGGGGGGAGATCTGTACACTGACCGGTGTCTCTCAGTCCCTCTCTCTCAGGGGAGATCTGTACACTGACCGGTGTCTCTCAGTCCCTCTCTCTCAGGGGGAGATCTGTACACTGACTGGTGTCTCACAGTCCCTCTCTCTCAGGGGGAGATCTGTACACTGACCGGTGTCTCAGTCCCTCTCTCTCAGGGGAGATCTGTATACTGACCGGTGTCTCTCACTCTCTCTCAGTGGGAGATCTGTACACTGACCGGTGTCTCTCAGTCCCTCTCTCTCAGGGGAGATCTGTATACTGACCTGTGTCTCTCAGTCCCTCTCTCTCAGGGGAGATCTTTACACTGACCGGTGTCTCTCAGTCCCTCTCTCTCAGGGGAGATCTTTACATTGACCGGTGTCTCTCAGTCCTCTCTCTCAGGGGAGATCTTTACACTGACCGGTGTCTCTCAGTCCCTCTCTCTCAGGGGGAGATCTGTACACCGGTGTCTCTCAGTCCCTCTCTCTCGGAGGGAGATCTGTACACAGACCGGTGTCTCTCAGTCCCTCTCTCTCTGGGGGGAATCTGTACACTGACCGGTGTCTCTCAGTCCCTCTCTCTCAGGGAGATCTGTACACTGACCGGTGTCTCTCAGTCCCTCTCTCTCAGGGGGAGATCTGTACACTGACCGGTGTCTCACAGTCCCTCTCTCTCAGGGGAGATCTGTACACTGACCGGTGTCTCTCAGTCCCTCTCTCTCAGGGGGAGATCTGTACACTGACCGGTGTCTCACAGTCCCTCTCTCTCAGGGGGAGATCTGTACACTGACCGGTGTCTCTCAGTCCCTCTCTCTCAGGGGAGATCTGTATACTGACCGGTGTCTCTCACTCTCTCTCAGTGGGAGATCTGTACACTGACCGGTGTCTCTCAGTCCCTCTCTCTCAGGGGAGATCTGTATACTGACCGGTGTCTCTCAGTCCCTCTCTCTCAGGGGAGATCTGTATACTGACCTGTGTCTCTCAGTCCCACTCTCTCAGGGGGAGATCTGTACACTGACCGGTGTCTCTCAGTCCCTCTCTCTCAGGGGAGATCTTTACACTGACCGGTGTCTCTCAGTCCCTCTCTCTCAGGGGGAGATCTGTACACTGACCGGTGTCTCTCAGTCCCTCTCTCTCAGGGGAGATCTGTATACTGACCTGTGTCTCTCAGTCCCTCTCTCTCAGGGGGAGATCTGTACACTGACCGGTGTCTCTCAGTCCCTCTCTCTCAGGGGAGATCTTTACACTGACCGGTGTCTCTCAGTCCCTCTCTCTCAGGGGGAGATCTGTACACTGACCGGTGTCTCTCAGTCCCTCTCTCTCAGGGGAGATCTTTACATTGACCGGTGTCTCTCAGTCCCTCTCTCTCAGGGGAGATCTTTACACTGACCGGTGTCTCTCAGTCCCTCTCTCTCAGGGGGAGATCTGTACACTGACCGGTGTCTCTCAGTCCCTCTCTCTCAGGGGAGATCTTTACACTGACTGGTGTCTCTCAGTCCCTCTCCCTCAGGGGGAGATCTGTACACTGACCGGTGTCTCTCAGTCCCTCTCTCTCAGGGGGAGATCTGTACACTGACCGGTTTCTCTCAGTCCCTCTGTCTCAGGGGGAGATCAGTACACTGACCGGTGTCTCTCAGTCCCTCTCTCTCAGGGGGAGTTCTGTATACTGACCGGTGTCTCTCAGTCCCTCTCTCTCTGGGGGGAATCTGTACACTGACCGGTGTCTCTCGGTCCCTCTCTCTCAGGAGGAGATCTGTACACTGAGCGGTGTCTCTCAGTCCCTCTCTCACAGGGGGAGATCTGTACACTGACCGGTTTCTCTCAGTCCCTCTGTCTCAGGGGGAGATCTGTACACTGACCGGTGTCTCTCAGTCCCTCTCTCTCAGGGGGAGATCTGTATACTGACCGGTGTCTCTCAGTCCCTCTCTCTCTGGGGGGAATCTGTACACTGACCGGTGTCTCTCGGTCCCTCTCTCTCAGGGGGAGATCTGTACACCGACCGGTGTCCCTCAGTCCCTCTCTCTCAGGGGAGATCTTTACACTGACCGGTGTCTCTCAGTCCCTCTCTCTCAGGGGGAGATCTGTACACTGACCGGTGTCTCTCAGTCCCTCTCTCTCAGGGGGAGATCTGTACACTGACCGGTGTCTCTCAGTCCCTCTCTCTCAGGGGGAGATCTGTACACTGACCGGTGTCTCTCAGTCCCTCTCTCTCAGGCGGAGATCCGTACACTGACCGGTGTCTCTCAGTCCCTCTCTCTCAGGGGAGATCTGTATACTGACCGGTGTCTCTCACTCTCTCTCAGGGGGAGATCTGTACACTGACCGGTGTCTCTCAGTCCCTCTCTCTCGGAGGGAGATCTGTACACTGACCGGTGTCTCTCAGTCCCTCTCTCTCAGGGGGAGATCTGTACACTGACCGGTGTCTCTCAGTCCCTCTCTCTCAGGGGGAGATCTGTACACTGACCGGTGTCTCTCCGTCCCTCTCTTTCAGGGTGAGATCTGTACACTGACCGGTGTCTCTCAGTCCCTCTCTCTCAGGGGGAGATCTGTATACTGACCGGTTTTTCTCCCTCTCACTCAGGGGGAGATCTGTACACTGACTGGTGTCTCTCAGTCCCTCTCTCTCAGGCGGAGATCGGTACACTGACCGGTGTCTCTCAGTCCCTCTCTCTCAGGGGGAGATCTGTACACTGACCGGTGTCTCTCAGTCCCTCTCTCTCAGGGGGAGATCTGTACACTGACCGGTGTCTCTCAGTCCCTCTCTCTCAGGGGAGATCTGTATACTGACCGGTGTCTCTCCCTCTCTCTCAGGGGGAGATCTGTACACTGACTGGTGTCTCTCAGTCCCTCTCTCTCAGGGGAGATCTGTATACTGACCGGTGTCTCTCACTCTCTCTCAGGGGGAGATCTGTACACTGACCGGTGTCTCTCAGTCCCTCTCTCTCAGGGGAGATCTGTATTCTGACCGGTGTCTCTCAGTCCCTCTCTCTCAGGGGAGATCTGTATACTGACCTGTGTCTCTCAGTCCCTCTCTCTCAGGGGAGATCTGTACACTGACCGGTGTCTCTCAGTCCCTCTCTCAGGGGAGATCTTTACACTGACAGGTGTCTCTCAGTCCCTCTCTCTCAGGGGGAGATCTGTACACTGACCGGTGTCTCTCAGTCCCTCTCTCTCAGGGGAGATCTTTACATTGACCGGTGTCTCTGAGTCCCTCTCTCTCAGGGGAGATCTTTACACTGACCGGTGTCTCTCAGTCCCTCTCTCTCAGGGGGAGATCTGTACACTGACCGGTGTCTCTCAGTCCCTCTCTCTCAGGGGAGATCTGTACACTGACCGGTGTCTCTCAGTCCCTCTCTCTCAGGGGGAGATCTGTACACTGACCGGTGTCTCTCAGTCCCTCTCTCTCAGGGGAGATCTGTATACTGACCGGTGTCTCTCACTCTCTCTCAGGGGGGGATCTGTACACTGACCGGTGTCTCTCAGTCCCTCTCTCTCAGGGGAGATCTGTACACTGACCGGTGTCTCTCAGTCCCTCTCTCTCAGGGGGAGATCTGTACACTGACCGGTGTCTCTCATGCCCTCTCTCTCAGGGGGAGATCTGTACACTGACTGGTGTCTCTCAGTCCCTCTCTCTCAGGGGAGATCTGTATACTGACCGGTGTCTCTCACTCTCTCTCAGGGGGAGAACTGTACACTGACCTGTGTCTCTCAGTCCCTCTCTCTCAGGGGAGATCTGTACACTGACCGGTGTCTCTCAGTCCCTCTCTCTCAGGGGAGATCTTTACACTGACCGGTGTCTCTCAGTCCCTCTCTCTCAGGGGGAGATCTGTACACTGACCGGTGTCTCTCAGTCCCTCTCTCTCAGGGGAGATCTTTACATTGACCGGTGTCTCTCAGTCCCTCTCTCTCAGGGGAGATCTTTACACTGACCGGTGTCTCTCAGTCCCTCTCTCTCAGGGGGAGATCTGTACACTGACCGGTGTCTCTCAGTCCCTCTCTCTCAGGGGGAGATCTGTACACTGACCGGTGTCTCTCAGTCCCTCTCTCTCAGGGGAGATCTGTACACTGACCGGTGTCTCTCAGTCCCTCTCTCTCAGGGGAGATCTGTACACTGACCGGTGTCTCTCTGTCCCTCTCTCTCAGGGGGAGATCTGTACACTGACCGGTGTCTCACAGTCCCTCTCTCTCAGGGGGAGATCTGTACATTGACCGGTTTCTCTCAGTCGCTCTCTCTCAGGGGAGATCTGTATACTGACCGGTGTCTCTCCCTCTCTCTCAGGGGGAGATCTGTACACTGACTGGTGTCTCTCAGTCCCTCTCTCTCGGGGGGAGATCTGTACACTGACCGGTGTCTCTCAGTCCCTCTCTCTCAGGGGAGATCTGTACACTGACCAGTGTCTCTCAGTCCCTCTCTCTCAGGGGGAGATCTGTACACTGACTGGTGTCTCACAGTCCCTCTCTCTCAGGGGGAGATCTGTACACTGACCGGTGTCTCTCAGTCCCTCTCTCTCAGGGGAGATCTGTATACTGACCGGTGTCTCTCACTCTCTCTCAGTGGGAGATCTGTACACTGACCGGTGTCTCTCAGTCCCTCTCTCTCAGGGGAGATCTGTATACTGACCGGTGTCTCTCAGTCCCTCTCTCTCAGGGGAGATCTGTATACTGACCTGTGTCTCTCAGTCCCTCTCTCTCAGGGGAGATCTTTACACTGACCGGTGTCTCTCAGTCCCTCTCTCTCAGGGGAGATCTTTACATTGACCGGTGTCTCTCAGTCCCTCTCTCTCAGGGGAGATCTTTACACTGACCGGTGTCTCTCAGTCCCTCTCTCTCAGGGGGAGATCTGTACACTGACCGGTGTCTCTCAGTCCCTCTCTCTCGTAGGGAGATCTGTACACTGACCGGTGTCTCTCAGTCCCTCTCTCTCAGGGGAGATCTGTACACTGACCGGTGTCTCTCAGTCCCTCTCTCTCAGGGGGAGATCTGTACACTGACCGGTGTCTGTCAGTCCCTCTCTCTCAGGGGAGATCTGTATACTGACCGGTGTCTCTCCCTCTCTCTCAGGGGGAGATCTGTACACTGACTGGTGTCTCTCAGTCCCTCTCTCTCGGGGGGAGATCTGTACACTGACCGGTGTCTCTCAGTCCCTCTCTCTCAGGGGAGATCTGTACACTGACCGGTGTCTCTCAGTCCCTCTCTCTCAGGGGGAGATCTGTACACTGACCGGTGTCTCACAGTCCCTCTCTCTCAGGGGGAGATCTGTACACTGACCGGTGTCTCTCAGTCCCTCTCTCTCAGGGGAGATCTGTATACTGACCGGTGTCTCTCACTCTCTCTCAGTGGGAGATCTGTACACTGACCGGTGTCTCTCAGTCCCTCTCTCTCAGGGGAGATCTGTATACTGACCGGTGTCTCTCAGTCCCTCTCTCTCAGGGGAGATCTGTATACTGACCTGTGTCTCTCAGTCCCTCTCTCTCAGGGGAGATCTTTACACTGACCGGTGTCTCTCAGTCCCTCTCTCTCAGGGGGAGATCTGTACACTGACCGGTGTCTCTCAGTCCCTCTCTCTCAGGGGAGATCTTTACACTGACCGGTGTCTCTCAGTCCCTCTCTCTCAGGGGAGATCTTTACACTGACCGGTGTCTCTCAGTCCCTCTCTCTCAGGGGGAGATCTGTACACTGACCGGTGTCTCTCAGTCCCTCTCTCTCAGGGGAGATCTTTACACTGACCGGTGTCTCTCAGTCCCTCTCCCTCAGGGGGAGATCTGTACACTGACCGGTGTCTCTCAGTCCCTCTCTCTCAGGGGGAGATCTGTACACTGACCGGTGTCTCTCAGTCCCTCTCTCTCAGGGGAGATCTTTACATTGACCGGTGTCTCTCAGTCCCTCTCTCTCAGGGGAGATCTTTACACTGACCGGTGTCTCTCAGTCCCTCTCTCTCAGGGGGAGATCTGTACACTGACCGGTGTCTCTCAGTCCCTCTCTCTCAGGGGAGATCTTTACACTGACCGGTGTCTCTCAGTCCCTCTCCCTCAGGGGGAGATCTGTACACTGACCGGTGTCTCTCAGTCCCTCTCTCTCAGGGGAGATCTGCACACTGACCGGTGTCTCTCAGTCCCTCTCTCTCAGGGGGAGATCTGTACACTGACTGGTGTCTCTCAGTCCCTCTCTCTCAGGAGGAGATCTGTACACTGAGCGGTGTCTCTCAGTCCCTCTCTCACAGGGGGAGATCTGTACACTGACCGGTGTCTCTCAGTCCCTCTCTCAGGGGGAGATCTGTACACTGACCGGTGTCTCTCAGTCCCTCTGTCTCAGGGGGAGATCTGTACACTGACCGGTGTCTCTCAGTCCCTCTCTCTCAGGGGGAGATCTGTATACTGACCGGTGTCTCTCAGTCCCTCTCTCTCTGGGGGGAATCTGTACACTGACCGGTGTCTCTCGGTCCCTCTCTCTCAGGGGGAGATCTGTACACTGACCGGTGTCTCTCAGTCCCTCTCTTTCAGGGGGAGATCTGTACACTGACCGGTGTCTCTCAGTCCCTCTCTCTCAGGGGGAGATCTGTACACTGACCGGTGTCTCTCAGTCCCTCTCTCTCAGGCGGAGATCCGTACACTGACCGGTGTCTCTCAGTCCCTCTCTCTCAGGGGAGATCTGTATACTGACCGGTGTCTCTCACTCTCTCTCAGGGGGAGATCTGTACACTGACCGGTGTCTCTCAGTCCCTCTCTCTCTGGGGGGAATCTGTACACTGACCGGTGTCTCTCAGTCCCTCTCTCTCAGGCGGAGATCGGTACACTGACCGGTGTCTCTCAGTCCCTCTCTCTCAGGGGGAGATCTGTACACTGACCGGTGTCTCTCAGTCCCTCTCTCTCAGGGGAGATCTGTACACTGACCGGTGTCTCTCCGTCCCTCTCTTTCAGGGTGAGATCTGTACACTGACCGGTGTCTCTCAGTCCCTCTCTCTCAGGGGAGATCTGTATACTGACCGGTGTTTCTCCCTCTCTCTCAGGGGGAGATCTGTACACTGACTGGTGTCTCTCAGTCCCTCTCTCTCAGGCGGAGATCGGTACACTGACCGGTGTCTCTCAGTCCCTCTCTCTCAGGGGGAGATCTGTACACTGACCGGTGTCTCTCAGTCCCTCTTTCTCAGGGGGAGATCTGTACACTGACCGGTGTCTCTCAGTCCCTCTCTCTCAGGGGAGATCTGTATACTGACCGGTGTCTCTCCCTCTCTCTCAGGGGGAGATCTGTACACTGACTGGTGTCTCTCAGTCCCTCTCTCTCAGGGGAGATCTGTATACTGACCGGTGTCTCTCACTCTCTCTCAGGGGGAGATCTGTACACTGACCGGTGTCTCTCAGTCCCTCTCTCTCAGGGGAGATCTGTATTCTGACCGGTGTCTCTCAGTCCCTCTCTCTCAGGGGAGATCTGTATACTGACCTGTGTCTCTCAGTCCCTCTCTCTCAGGGGAGATCTGTACACTGACCGGTGTCTCTCAGTCCCTCTCTCTCAGGGGAGATCTTTACATTGACCGGTGTCTCTCAGTCCCTCTCTCTCAGGGGAGATCTTTACACTGACCGGTGTCTCTCAGTCCCTCTCTCTCAGGGGGAGATCTGTACACTGACCGGTGTCTCTCAGTCCCTCTCTCTCAGGGGAGATCTTTACACTGACCGGTGTCTCTCAGTCCCTCTCCCTCAGGGGGAGATCTGTACACTGACCGGTGTCTCTCAGTCCCTCTCTCTCAAGGGGAGATCTGTACACTGACCGGTGTCTCTCAGTCCCTCTCTCTCAGGGGGAGATCTGTACACTGACCGGTGTCTCTCAGTCCCTCTCTATCAGGGGGAGATCTGTACACTGACCGGTGTCTCTCAGTCCCTCTCTCTCAGGGGGAGATCTGTACACTGACCGGTGTCTCTCAGTCCCTCTCTCTCAGGGGGAGATCTGTACACTGACCGGTGTCTCTCAGTCCCTCTCTCTCAGGGGAGATCTGTATACTGACCGGTGTCTCTCAGTCCCTCTCTCTCAGGGGAGATCTGTACACTGACTGGTGTCTCTCAGTCCCTCTCTCTCAGGGGGAGATCTGTACACTGACTGGTGTCTCTCAGTCCCTCTCTCTCAGGGGAGATCTGTATTCTGACCGGTGTCTCTCAGTCCCTCTCTCTCAGGGGAGATCTGTATACTGACCTGTGTCTCTCAGTCCCTCTCTCTCAGGGGAGATCTGTACACTGACCGGTGTCTCTCAGTCCCTCTCTCTCAGGGGAGATCTTTACACTGACCGGTGTCTCTCAGTCCCTCTCTCTCAGGGGGAGATCTGTACACTGACCGGTGTCTCTCAGTCCCTCTCTCTCAGGGGAGATCTTTACACTGACCGGTGTCTCTCAGTCCCTCTCTCTCAGGGGAGATCTTTACACTGACCGGTGTCTCTCAGTCCCTCTCTCTCAGGGGGAGATCTGTACACTGACCGGTGTCTCTCAGTCCCTCTCTCTCAGGGGAGATCTTTACACTGACCGGTGTCTCTCAGTCCCTCTCCCTCAGGGGGAGATCTGTACACTGACCGGTGTCTCTCAGTCCCTCTCTCTCAGGGGGAGATCTGTACACTGACCGGTGTCTCTCAGTCCCTCTCTCTCAGGGGGAGATCTGTACACTGACCGGTGTCTCTCAGTCCCTCTCTCTCAGGGGGAGATCTGTACACTGACCGGTGTCTCTCAGTCCCTCTCTCTCAGGGGAGATCTGTACACTGACCGGTGTCTCTCAGTCCCTCTCTCTCAGGGGGAGATCTGTACACTGACCGGTGTCTCTCAGTCCCTCTCTCTCAGGGGAGATCTGTACACTGACCGGTGTCTCTCAGTCCCTCTCTCTCAGGGGGAGATCTGTACACTGACCGGTGTCTCACAGTCCCTCTCTCTCAGGGGGAGATCTGTACACTGACCGGTGTCTCTCAGTCCCTCTCTCTCAGAGGAGATCTGTATACTGACCGGTGTCTCTCCCTCTCTCTCAGGGGGAGATCTGTACACTGACTGGTGTCTCTCAGTCCCTCTCTCTCAGGGGAGATCTGTATACTGACCGGTGTCTCTCACTCTCTCTCAGGGGGAGATCTGTACACTGACCGGTGTCTCTCAGTCCCTCTCTCTCAGGGGAGATCTGTATACTGACCGGTGTCTCTCAGTCCCTCTCTCTCAGGGGAGATCTGTATACTGACCTGTGTCTCTCAGTCCCTGTCTCTCAGGGGAGATCTGTACACTGACCGTTGTCTCTCAGTCCCTCTCTCTCAGGGGAGATCTTTACACTGACCAGTGTCTCTCAGTCCCTCTCTCTCAGGGGGAGATCTGTACACTGACCGGTGTCTCTCAGTCCCTCTCTCTCAGGGGAGATCTTTACATTGACCGGTGTCTCTCAGTCCCTCTCTCTCAGGGAAGATCTTTACACTGACCGGTGTCTCTCAGTCCCTCTCTCTCAGGGGGAGATCTGTACACTGACCGGTGTCTCTCAGTCCCTCTCTCTCAGGGGAGATCTTTACACTGACCGGTGTCTCTCAGTCCCTCTCCCTCAGGGGGAGATCTGTACACTGACCGGTGTCTCTCAGTCCCTCTCTCTCAGGGGGAGATCTGTACACTGACCGGTGTCTCTCAGTCCCTCTCTCTCAGGGGGAGATCTGTACACTGACCGGTGTCTCTCAGTCCCTCTCTCTCAGGGGAGATCTTTACATTGACCGGTGTCTCTCAGTCCCTGTCTCTCAGGGGAGATCTTTTCACTGACCGGTGTCTCTCAGTCCCTCTCTCTCAGGGGGAGATCTGTACACTGAGCAGTGTCTCTCAGTCCCTCTCTCTCAGGGGGAGATCTGTACACTGACCGGTGTCTCTCAGTCCCTCTCTCTCAGGGGAGATCTGTACACTGACCGGTGTCTCTCAGTCCCTCTCTCTCAGGGGGAGATCTGTACACTGACCGGTGTCTCTCAGTCCCTCTCTCTCAGGGGAGATCTGTACACTGACCGGTGTCTCTCAGTCCCTCTCTCTCAGGGGAGATCTGTACACTGACCGGTGTCTCTCAGTCCCTCTCTCTCAGGGGGAGATCTGTACACTGATCGGTGTCCCTCAGTCCCTCACTCTCAGGGGGAGATCTGTACACTGACCGGTGTCTCTCAGTCCCTCTCTCTCAGGGGGAGATCTGTACACTGACCAGTGTCTCTCAGTCCCTCTCTCTCAGGGGGAGATCTGTACACTGACCGGTGTCTCTCAGTCCCTCTCTCTCTGGGGGAGATCTGTACACTGACCGGTGTCTCTCAGTCCCTCTCTCTCAGGGGGAGATCTGTACACTGACCGGTGTCTCTCAGTCCCTCTCTCTCTGGGGGAGATCTGTACACTGACCGGTGTCTCTCAGTCCCTCTCTCTCTGGGGGAGATCTGTACACTGACCGATGTCTCTCAGTCCCTCTCTCTCAGGGGGAGATCTGTACACTGACCGGTGTCTCTCAGTCCCTCTCTCTCAGGGGGTGATCTGTACACTGACCGGTGTCTCTCAGTCCCTCTCTCTCTGGGGGAGATCTGTACACTGACCGGTGTCTCTCAGTCCCTCTCTCTCAGGGGGAGATCTGTACACTGACCGGTGTCTCTCTGTCCCTCTCTCTCAGGGGGAGATCTGTACACTGACCGGTGTCTCTCAGTCCCTCTCTCTCAGGGGGAGATCTGTACACTGACCGGTGTCTCTCAGTCCCTCTCTCTCTGGGGGAGATCTGTACACCGACCGGTGTCTCTCAGTCCCTCTCTCTCTGGGGGAGATCTGTACACCGACCAGTGTCTCTCAGTCCCTCTCTCTCTGAGGGGAGATCTGTACACCGACCGGTGTCTCTCAGTCCCTCTCTCTCTGAGGGGAGATCTGTACACTGACCGGTGTCTCTCTGTCCCTCTCTCTCAGGGGGAGATCTGTACACTGACCGGTGTCTCTCAGTCCCTCTTCTCGTGGGAGATCTGTACACTGACCGGTGTCTCTCAGTCCCTCTCTCTCAGGGGGAGATCTGTACACTGACCGGTGTCTCTCAGTCCCTCTCTCTCAGGGGGAGATCTGTACACTGACCGGTGTCCCTCAGTCCCTCTCTCTCAGGGAGAGATCTGTACACTGACCGGTGTCTCTCAGTCCCTCTCTCTCAGGGGGAGATTGTACACTGACCGGTGTCCCTCAGTCCCTCTCTCTCAGGGGGAGATCTGTACACTGACCGGTGTCTCTCAGTCCCTCTCTCTCAGGGGAGATCTGTACACTGACCGGTGTCTCTCAGTCCCTCTCTCTCAGGGGGAGATCTGTACACTGACCGGTGTCCCTCAGTCTCTCTCTCTCAGGGGGAGATCTGTCCACTGACCGGTGTCTCTCAGTCCCTCTCTCTCAGGGGAGATCTGTACACTGACCAGTGTCTCTCAGTCCCTCTCTCTCAGGGGAGATCTGTACACTGACCAGTGTCTCTCAGTCCCTCTCTCTCAGGGGAGATCTGTATACTGACCGGTGTCTCTCAGTCCCTCTCTCTCAGGGGAGATCTGTATACTGACCGGTGTCTCTCAGTCCCTCTCTATCAGGGGGAGATCTGTACACTGACCGGTGTCTCTCAGTCCCTCTCTCTCAGGGGGAGATCTGTACACTGACCGGTGTCTCTCAGTCCCTCTCTCTCAGGGGAGATCTGTATACTGACCGGTGTCTCTCAGTCCCTCTCTCTCAGGGGGAGATCTGTACACTGACCGGTGTCTCTCTGTCCCTCTCTCTCAGGGGGAGATCTGTACACTGACCGGTGTCTCTCAGTCCCTCTCTCTCAGGGGGAGATCTGTACACTGACCGGTGTCTCTCAGTCCCTCTCTCTCTGGGGGAGATCTGTACACCGACCGGTGTCTCTCAGTCCCTCTCTCTCTGGGGGAGATCTGTACACCGACCGGTGTCTCTCAGTCCCTCTCTCTCAGGGGGAGATCTGTACACTGACCGGTGTCTCTCAGTCCCTCTCTCTCAGGGGGAGATCTGTACACTGACCGGTGTCTCTCAGTCCCTCTCTCTCAGGGGGAGATCTGTACACCGACCGGTGTCTCTCAGTCCCTCTCTCTCTGAGGGGAGATCTGTACACCGACCGGTGTCTCTCAGTCCCTCTCTCTCTGAGGGGAGATCTGTACACTGACCGGTGTCTCTCTGTCCCTCTCTCTCAGGGGGAGATCTGTACACTGACCGGTGTCTC